>NC_061119.1:188775867-188799042 GCF_002878395.1 Capsicum annuum
GAGTTTTGATTTTTATGAATATCCCATAAATTTACTGGGACTTTTCAGATCTTTGATCTATTTGTGAATATCCCGTGAATTTGTGGGATACTAGCGATGTCTCTTTAAAGGGATATAGGCATAATTTAGGGTTTAGGTTGAGTAGCTATCAAGCTAGATTTAGGATAAATTAGTCCCCGAGAACTCTAAGCAAAGTTGAACTCTTTTGTAGAGTCTACAAAATTTCAATGTTTACAAATGACCCCTGCTTCAAGGCTTGTCGGAGTGTAGACTTGATGAAACTCAAAGACGAGTCTTAAAGTACCGCTTTCATTTTTACGATCTGGCGGCTGCAGATTTGCATATTTGATTTACGAGAGAAGAGATGAAGGGCAGATTTGGTCCCATTGGGCGTGCCAATTTGTTTCCAACATAATTTAATTCATGGAAAATAAAGTTCAACCACAAATAAATATATGAAGAAACAACTGTTTTATTGATAAACGATGGGGGTACAAATATGTTCCTCCCTTGATTCTTCTCTCTTGATTTTCTCCGTAATTCGAGAGCCGTCAGTAGCATATTTCTCGAATGTATGAAGATTTGAATATGAATTTCTCTGTAATTCGAGGACCGTTAGTGACGTATTTCTCGAACGTAGGAACATTTGAATTTGATCTCCATGAAAGGAGGGTTTTTCTTCTTGATGTATTTGATTATCAAGAAGAGAGAGTTTTGATCTTTATGAATAACCCATAAATTTATTGGGACTTTTCAGATGTTTGATCTATTTGTGAATATCCCGTGAATTTGTGGGATACTGGCGATGCCTCTTTAAAGGGATATTTGCCCCCTTTATATAGGCATAATTTATGGTTTAGGTTGAGTAGCTATCAAGCTATATTTAGGATAAATTAGCCCCCAAGAACTCTAAGCAAAATTGAACTCTTTTTGTAGAGTCCACAAAATTTTAATGTTTACAAATGACCCCTGCTTCAAGGCTTGTCGGAGTGTAGACTTGATGAAACGCAAATACGAGTCTTGAAGTACTGTTTCCATCTTTACGATCTTGCGGCTACAGATTTGCATATTTGATTTATGAGAGAAGAGATGAAGGGAAGATTTGGTCCCACTGGGCGTGCCAATTTGTTTCCAACATAATTTAATTCATGAAAACTAAACTTCAACCACAAATAAAAATATGAAGAAACAATAGTTTTATTGATAAACTATGGGGGTACAAATTTGTTCCTCCCTTGATTCTTCTATCTTGATTTTTTCCGTAATTCGAGGGCCGTCAGTAACATATTTGTCGAATGTATGAAGATTTGGATATGAACTTCTCTGTAATTTTAGGGCCGTTAGTGGCGTATTTCTCGAACGTAGGAACATTTGAATTTGATCTCCATGAAAGGAGAGTTTGTCTTCTTGATGTATTTGATTATTAAAAAGAGAGAGTTTTGATCTTTATGAATATCCCATAAATTTATTGGGACTTTTCAGATCTTTGATCTATTTGTGAATATCCCCTGAATTTGTGGGATACTGGCAATGCCTCTTTAAAGGGATATTTGCCCATATAGGCATAATTTAGGGTTTAGGTTGAGTAGCTATCAAGCTTGATTTAGGATAAATTAGCCCCCAAGAATTCTAAGCAAAATTGAACTCTTTTTGTAGAGTCCACAAAATTTCAATGTTTACAAATAGAGTTAATACATAAAAATGACCCTAAACTTGACACTAAATTATAACTTTGACCTTAAACTTTGATAGTGCACAAATAGGAACTTTAACAATTCAAAACCTGAACAAATATGACATCCGATTTTGCAACTCCATTCGTGAGTCTCACTCGCGCCTACGTGGAAAGGTAATCCAATCACACGGTGCCACGTCATTAAAAGGCCTGACTTGGAGAGAGGTCATATTTGTACAGTTTTGAATAGTTAAAGGTCATATTTGTGCAGTTTTGAATAGTTAAAGGTCATATTTGTGCACTGTCAAAGTTTTGCTTTTTGTGTTAAAACGACATCATTTTTATTATTATTATTATTATTATTATTATTATTATTGTTATTATTATTATTATTATTATTATTATTATTATTATCATTATTATTATTATTTTATTTATTTCTATAGTAGCAGCACCTAACTTTTTTTTAATTTAAAAAAATTATTATTATTATTTTATTTATTTCTATAGCAGCAGCACCTAGCTTTTTTTAATTAAAAAAATAGCCACTAGCAGGGATCGAACCCGCACAATAGGCTAAAGGAAGCGCCCAAGAAGAGCAAATAACACCACTGGACTATCTAAGTTTCTTGTTTCATGTGGTTCAACATTAATATACGTACATAAATATATATTTTTTATCTTATATATATACAACGTAATTGTTTTACCGAGGGAGTTCGGGTGAACCCCATGGCAACCACGTAGGTCCGCCCCTCGTTAATTTAATAAGGTTTTAATTATGTTAATTTGGTAACGTTAATTTAATATACTACAACTACTATCCTTAATAACATTAATTTAATAACGTTTTATTAAAACTATATTTTTTTTATTATTAGTATAGTTTCATCTTTAATTTAATATTTAAATAAATAATATTTAGATATATTATATAACTTAAATTCATCCTCTGCTTTATAATATATATACATACCCGCTCGATTTTTTCGTATGAGGCTAACCCGCCTAATTAATAAATCTTCAATATTACTCTTTTTTCGCAATGACAAAAGAAATTAGATGTCATTTTCATCTTTGAGCCGAAAATAATGAAAAAATAATAGTGAAGAGTCATTTAAAGGTCATATTTGTGCAGTTTTAAATAGTTAAAGGTCATATTTGTGAAGTTTTGAATAGTTAAAGGTCATATTTGTGCACTGTCAAAGTTTAAGGTCATATTTATGTATTATGCCCTTAGATTTTAAGCTGGACGCGCCCAGTTTTGCGTTTTGCCACATAGGATTGGAGGCCATATTTATACAGTTTTGAATAGTTAAAGGTCATATTTGTGGACTGTCAAGGTTTAAGGTCAAACTTATAATTTGGTGTCAAGTTTAGGGTCATTTTTACGTATTAACTCTTACAAATACATGGACAATTGTTTATGTCATTCGATAAATTCTTTCATTATGGTCTCATGATTGGGAATAGGATAACTTCCTGAGAAGATAGAGAAAGACGTAGAGTAAGAATTGATATTTGATTACATTTTAAAGTAGTGTCAAAATAAGTTAAGTGCTTGTATGCTAAAACTTCATCTTCGTTTAGATAATACATCCACACGATCTTCCCTTTGGTTTAGTTTTGTATGCCTAGTCAAACAAATGACTTCAATGTAATAGCTGTTTTTTGCAGATCAAATGCCATACATCAATAATTTTTTATGTTCATTTAACACACAGAAATTCAATTCTACTTCTATTTGCTAGTCGGAAATAAAGAATGCAACTAAGACTTTTATTACATGACAAAAGAAACAGTGATGAGTTAGACCATACCTGCTACACTGCTGACAAAACCTTTGCTCAATCCAATTAATGATAACTACAACATTTTTTGAGTGCTCATTACATACTTTGTGTCTCTTGTGATAGTCTTTTGAGGATCTCAGGTCCTTGTTACAACCATGAACCTGACAGACAGAAACCTCGGAATGAAAATTTGTAGTCCGTAGTTTTTTTTCCTGAAGTACAAACTCGAAATCCTCGGTCAAATCAGGTTCTGATCTGTGCAATTTTGTCAGTGGATGATCTCAGGATGGTTGATAATAGAAGTGGGATTTATGCGGTCTACTTCAACAAAATGAGCAACTAACTGGAGAACAATCACACAGATATTAGTACGTCATTAGACATGCCATTCAGCTCAGAAATACAATATAGGAACGACTACAACATACATTGGCAAGGAAGGAAGTGACCTTATCGAGTAATCGTGTTGTGGTATGAAGTGGCAGACATATTACATATACATCAAATTCGTCACATAAGTCTAGCAAGTATATATTAGCATCTTGACCAAAAAGATCTCTGGGTACATAAAAAAAAAAAAACACCAAATACTTACACAGCAAGAGAAACAAAGAAGATCAGAGAGAAGTTTCAGTTCGTGGTATTGCTTATTGTTGGTTATGTTGTTTACTCAGAAGCTACATAACCATAGGTTTCAACAACTCGTATTGCAGAGGCTTCTCCATAATTAGTTATCTCCATAACCTTTGACAAATCGAAATCTGAAATCTGTCGCAAAACAAACACAATGAGAATTTGAGTTTGAAAAACAACAGCCAACAAGGAGAAAGAAATCGGACACCAAAATAGTTACAACCTTCGCTCTAAAAGAGCTCTAACAAATCCCGTTCAGTAACACAAAAATCAACTTTTAAGCATAGATCGACTCAAAGACATCAAATCAATCAAAATTCAGTACTATTAAGTGTTTGTTGAATAGAAGCAGAGATCTTAGTCGTATCACCGTAAGTGAAAATCGAAACAGGTCCATAGTAATTCATATCCACAAGTGCAGAACTCATATTTTGCACTATTGCATGAGGTCGGATTCTCTAGGTACTTGATTGTTTTCTATATCCCATGATACCGAAACCCTCTCCGTCGAGTACAACGCCTTCGCCACACCCGATGAATGTATCCCTCATCCTCCTTCATTCCCGTTTTAGCCTGCACCACCCATTCCCGATGAAGATAAAGTACGAATGGTGCATGATAGCAAACTCCGATGAGTAAAATTTTACCCGATGGATGTATCCCTCCTCCTACTCCGTTCCCGTTTTAGCTTGCACCGCCCATGTTCGACGAAGATAAAGCACAATGACGCACGATAGCAAACTCCGATGAGTAAAATTTTATCTTTTAAATCATTTTATGTTTGTCTGGAGATTAATTCCTCCAAAAAGGTGTAATAAAGAAAAGCCGTGAGTAGGGGAAAATGCGGAAGATGAAGATTTTTGTAATGGTGCTAATGACAAAAGATAATTAATGAAAATTAATGAATTTATTAATTAAAAAAAATAGATGATAATGAGTTAAAATTTAAAAAAAAAAAAAACCTCAAAAGAATCAGAAAAAAGACAATTATGTTTACTGATTATTGAGGCATGCCACGTCAATAGCCTCCAATGATCCTTTGTATACAGAGGGAGAGAGATTTTTAGGCTCATGAAAATCAATAACAGAAAAATGTTGATAATTCTCTGCACTATCAAACACAAACAAAACATTAATTACATAAGCTTGAAAATTGAAAACACAGAGTGACGCTACCAAATTGAGAAAGACAACGAAAGGAGAAAAAATGTGCAACACCATCTTACCAGATGTTTAAGACTGATATCAACCAATAAAAAAGGACTTGAAAAGTGCATTTTATTTTTATTTATTTTATATATATTTTATAACTATATATATGAGGAAGAATCTCTCGGTTTGGTAGTTCTCACACCTTTGTTTTGATGTAATTAGATAGCCATACATGTTTATTTTTTTCATACATGTGGTTATATTTGTCCTCATTTATAATTTTATAATATTTTTCTTTGGATATTTATAATTGAACTATATGTATTATTTTTTTATTTATAAATCTCTTCTTATTCCTCATTAGATTACTTGTTCTATTTTACTTATTTCTTATATTAAAAATTAATTAGTTTTCTTACTTATTTATTTTAGTAAATTGTGAAAGCTTTATAATTTTTTTAAATTATTATTATTATTGTTATCACGTAATTACATAAATAATTAATATTCAAATTTAAATTTTTAAGAATAATTAATAAGGATAATTTCATATGTTTTACTCTTAATATATTAAATTCTTAAGTTATTTGTCAAGTCAAAGAAATAAGTAAAAATAAATTGAGAGATTACCTTTTTCTCTCTCTTTTTCATTTTACTTGACCCTTGTTCTAAAAATAAAAGTTTCTTTTTAGTTATTATTTTAGCAAATAAAGAGAGGTTTATTATTTTTTTTTCAATATTACTCTTATCATTAAGTAACTATACAACATAATAATTGCGAATCATATACTTTGAAATCATAAGTATTGAGATAAATAAATAAACTCCTATTAAATAGCTTCTTATTAATAGGAGTATCAAATAAAAAATATATATATATAATAAAATAAAACAGATAGAGTACTTTTTTTGTTTACATATTAATAAAATTTGTGCAACTTTGAAGTCACAGTCTCATTTTCAATCAGAGTATTTATTATTTTTTAATAATACTTATTCTCTTTTTGGTGTATTTGGTACAAATATTTTTTTAATGAAAAATATTATTTTAATAATATTTAAAAAAAATTAGTATGTTTCTTACTTATTTTCTTATATTCGGTATGCAAGAAAAATATTATTTAAAAATTATTTATATATAATTTAGATAAGTACTATGAGAGGTAGGGTATGGGGTGGCAGGAATGAGAGCTACTGGTGGTGTGAAGACAAGGTATATTAAAGAGCGAGGGACTCAATAAATGTGAAATATAGAATATAACTTTTCTACTTCTTGGAGGTCATTTTTATAATCCTAAAAAGACTTATTTGCCTAGAGAATATATTTTATTCTTCAAAAATCTATCAAATATGAAAATAATTTAAAACATGCTAAACACACCATTTCTTTATTTCAAATTGAATTATATGTCTATTCATATTTGCTAATTATCCTTCATACTTTCTTTCTCATAAATAAAGTCATTTAAAAGTTATTCAAACATAACGAAAATATTTGAATAATCATAATGACTTACCAGACAAGACATAATCAACGTATTACTAATTAAATTAAGGAAAAAGTCATCGTTTCCACCCCAAACTATATACTAAAAGTTTAGGTCACACCTAAACTATCGTAGTGACCTATTACACACCTAAACTATAAAAAAGTGAAACTATTACCTCCCCGCGATACCCATTCTAAGGCGTGTTTCTTACACACTTTTTAGGCGCGTCCAGCCTTTTGAATAACAAAAAAAAATGGCTAAAGATATTAAAAATACAGCACTTTTAATTTCAAACGGATCTATTGAACCTAATTCCTATTTAACCCAATTTGGGGTTCAAAACTAAGAACCCTAATTCCCAAATTTGTCTTTCAAAATCAAAATTGAAGATCATTTGTTTGAAGAATTGGTAACTAAATGTTAATAAAATTAAATTTTTTTATTTTTTCAATTGAAAAAATATCAATAAAATTAAATTTTTTATTTATTTATTTTAATATGTGGGTCCCGCCTTCTTCAATTACTTCTTATTCACCAAAATCACCATTAAAACACCATCATTGACACCATCATCATCAAACTCAAATCTTCACCACAATAATTTTAAGAATCCACCATAGATTTCATTATTGGAATTACAATACAACCATTAATATCACAAAATCACAAACAACCGCCATAAAATTCAACATCCACCACTAAAATTGTCATCAAAATCACAAAATCACCATTGTTAACATCCAAAGTTACAAAATCCACCACAAATTCGCACAACTGTTAAAAAAATTGCAGTTACAAACACAAAAATAAATAGCAATGAGTTTTCCTAACCTAAATCCCTCTGTGCATACCCAGAAATCACAACACTCCATGTTACAACATTCAATTCAATCTCCTCTTCCCTAATCCTCTCAAACAGTCCCAAAGTCTCGTCAAATCGTCCAACTTGAGAATACCCAGTTACCAACGTGTTTCAAGAAACCACATCTTTCACCTCCATTAACTCAAAAACTTTATTAGCATAATCTAAACGCTTGCATTTCGGGTTTGCTGAAGGTGAAAAAGCCCCGATGACAACGAGTTTGGCTTTGATACAAGATTTGCATTGTTTGATTAAGTGAGTAAAAGAAGGAGGGGTTGTTGATGAAGAGAAGAAAGTGAAGAAGAAAGTGAAGAAGGAAGTGGATTTGAAGGGAAAGTGAAGCAAAGAATAAGTGAACAATTCAACAATTGCATATTTTAATTGGTGAATTGTTGAATATTTACTGCCATCAGAATTTTCTTGTTGAATTTGCTTGATTTTGAAGGAAAAGTGAAGCAAAGAAGGAGTTGTTGAATTGTTGAATTTTTTTGGTTATTTATTTTTAATCACAAGGTTTATTTATTAATTAAATAGAAAAATTAAATTAAACACGTGGCATCATCACAGGGCGAGTGGAGTACACTCCACTCATTAAATTTGGGCATGAGTGTCGCGGGGAGGTAATAGTTCTACTTTTTTATAGTTTAGGTGTGTAATAGGTCACTATGATAGTTTAAGTGTGACCTAAACTTTTAGTGTATAGTTTGGGATGGAAACGATGACTTTTCCCTTAAATTAATTATGCAATAGAAAAATATGACTTAAGTTATATTTTTTCTAAAATTAAATTTTATATTCTTTATTATGAAATTGGGTCAGAGTTTAGAACGGGCCTTATGCAACTAGTGTAATCTATAAAGACAAAACTTCACGTATAGACGCCTTAGATTCCTCCTAATTAACTTCATGGTCTAAGGTTTACTAGTTACATTCTATAGACATTAGTTAGTGAGCAAATTATTTAGGAATCATTTACACAATATAATTAATATATTAATTATAAAAAAATGGAGAGTAATTAATGCTCATTATTATCTCTAACTTCTCCTAATATTTTCCTTTTATGTAACAAAAATTGTTGATGATTCTCCTTCCCTAATTGACTCTTTTTTATAATTATGTATAATATATAATATATACATATTCATATCAACAATATATTGTATAAACGTATAATATTATATATATATATATATATATATATATATATATACACACACACAATTAAACGAATAAACATATATATATATGAGACAAACACATTTCTATAACATATACATATACATATCAACTATGTATTGGATAAACGTATGCATGTGTATATCAATGATTTATTGTATAAACGTATAATATAGTACATATACAATTAAATGATTGAACATTTGTATATTAGGATCCTAATGCGTTGATACTCATTCTAATATGTAATACACAATGTATAAAAATCACTATATGCATATAGAAATAATTATACTTATATGCACATGTATTTACATATATACAGATATACACATGCATATATACACAAAAATAGAACATATGTATACACATATGCATAATTTATATATGAACCAACACATACATCTGCATATACAGAGGTATATGTGTACCTAACAAAACAACTTGTATACATATATAGTTGTACAAAAATCTACATATATACATCAAAAACATACATCCAATACATTCATATGCATATAAAATTATATAAATAAAAAAATATATACAATGCATACCCACATATAAAAAATTATGCAACTGAATACAATTAAATCACCTATATGCAATTATCAAATTCACTAAAATTGGATCAAATACCAATTATAAAAATAATTTATCAAGATTTATTCTATGAAATTGACACTAATACACAATTCTATTTTCAAATTATACGTCTGTTCTATGAAAATAGATGAAATTTAAAGAAAATTAGTGACTCATTTAGAGAATACCTAAAAAAAATCAAAAGAAAATAAATCTATATACCTGAAAAAATTAAAGATTACCGCAATATCTTCAATGCATATCCCCATGGACATTTAGCGATGATAAATTACTCCAAAAAATCTTCAATGCAAACCCACAATGAATGTTTAGGGGAAGACAAAAAATCGACATATTTGAGAGGAAAATTTTCTTTGAGATATGTTCAAGAAGCGTGCATAAGTTAATGCCGCAAAACTAGCCAATTAAATAAGAAAGAGATTAAAAATTAATTACATAGGAGAGAGGATATTATTTGCTATATACATTGCATATTATATTTGTATATAGGGGCCCATAAAAAAAATTATAACTACAAATAGCTATGTAGGATAATTTTTTAAAACCTTAACCATACAATGTAATTAAGGAATTGCTTTATCTATAGTGTGTAATTTTTTCATCTATAAATAATGCAGATTTGAAGAGGCAAAATAAAAAGTAAAGCTTATTATTTCGGTTACTAATTAAGCCTTATATTATTATTAGTATGTGTGATAGTTATATTGTGATCAGAATCAATTTATAACTGATGTAGAGTTTTAAATGATCATAATTTAATGGCCAAACAGAAAAATTGAAAATACTTTAAAATAGATTATTATGTTATTATTATATTGTGAAATAAAGTGAGAAATGTCAAAAAAGATAGAAAAATAAATACAATTAGAGGCCATAGAGATGTCACATCTTTGTCTTGTTTCTCTTTTATATATATGGTGATGAATTCTACATGTTTAAAATAAATGAAAAACGTCTGATATTAGCAACAAGAATTGTTTCCTTTATAAATGATGAATTATGATCCATAAAAGAATTAAAATTCCCTCTTCTAGAAGAACATGAATAGAGAGAGACAAACAATTTTACAAAATTCATTTTTATAGACAATAGTAATTATATATGAAAATTTTAAAAACTTAAGTACTTCAACTTTACATATTAATAAACAACTTTATTATAAATTAAAATGTATTTTGAAAACTACAAACTAATTTTATATTCTAAAAGTAGTTACTAAGCAAATGCAATCTCTAGAAAATGTTATAATTATGAGTTAAAGAGCAAAGAAGAACTATCTCATATATACAAATAATTTTATTTTTTTAAAAAAAATAAATCAATTAGTGATAGTTATACTGTTTGATAGTCAATCCGATTTTGACGAAAGAATGTTATAAGAATTGTTTAAGAATCAAAATTATAATTTTATAGTAAAATGTAGAAAATACCTAAATGAAACATTTCAATTTGAATTATACCTTAAATAAAATCCTTTTCTGTTGTCTAATTCTCAAAAAATTAATTATTGCATGGTGTTCTATACGTCAATTACGTTGTTTTTATGAAAAAGTAGATAACATGAGTTGTGGTGCAGTGGATGAGGCTGCTCCACCCTCAACCAGAGGTTGAGGGTTCGACCCTAGGTGTGGAGAAAACTCTGTTGGGAACGCTGCCACCTTAATGGGCCCTGCAACGCGCGATCTGGATTAGTCGGGGCTCCAATGTGGGCACCAAACACCGGATGAGCAACAAAAAAAACTCGTAGGCATTTTATATAAAAATATAAAGTCGTCTGCTTAAGCAAATTAACCCTAAAAAGAAATGAAAATTGCTTAACCTAACCTTGACCCATTGCATAATAAGAAACTTCTATGATAACATATTCTAGGTAAACTACCAATGATGTGTTAATCTTCATCATCAATCGACTGCAACAAAAAGTAATGGGATTAGAAAAAGGACGAAATACAAGATTCTAAAAATCTAATAAAAAACTACACATAGCATATAAAAGAAGATAATCCAACGAAGTTATGGTGCAATACAGAGCACAAAAGCCTTGAATCATATGACACAACATGAAGCAAATACTTTTTTTTATTTCTCTCTAAAGCAAGAAACGGATTGCATTAGCTATTTTAATGTAAAACTAAATAATTGGGGGTTACGAACATGAAAAGGTTTGAGAACTTTGAATATTAGTAATACTAATTAAGATTAGAAGTTATGAAGGTAAGAAAGTGTGAATTATGAAGATGACATTTTAAAATAAAATAAGAGATTATTGAGAGGTGTCACATCACCTTATTTTTATTCTCCTTTATTATTATACTAGTTTCATGAAACTCATGATATAAAAATAATAATTTAAATTCAAAAAATATAATTTATATTATATCATTTACTTTATAATTAACATAATCTAATGACCGGTGTATTGAATGTATTTTGTTGATGAGTTTTATAGTTATTAAAGTTCTTAATCACATAATTGAATAATTTTAAATAAATTTTTATTTGTGTGGAAGAAAGTATTATTGAAGAATTAGAATATATTAAAAGGCCAAAAGTAATTTAATATTTTATAAAATAACATAATGATATTTTAATAATCGCAATTCAATGATGATCAAAATAGAAAATATTGATATCTTAATGAGTTTGTGAGTATGTAATTTCTCAATTATACATAGAAATAAATTTGTTTTAGTATTTATTATTTTATTTTCACCTATAATTTCATGTGACAAGAGTTTTTGAAAAATTTATTTTTTTCAATCTAATACAACAAAATATTTTAATGACTTCAAGTATATATAAAAATGGTTACAACCTTAATTTAGAAGATTTACATAAACCAACTTAATAGTGATCTATAAGAATATTAAATAATAATTAAATTAAATTAATAGATTGTTCCATTCGATCCATTTACTTGTTTATTATTTACGCGCCTTTTAAAAAATATTATGTTCACCCTACTTTAATTATTGATTTATCCTCTTTCATGTCCGCTAAAAAAATAATAAAAGCAGTGTATTATTTATCATTGATTAAATTATCCTATTTATTATACATTTTTTAAAAAATTAAATAATATTTACTATAAGGGTGTAGTTGTAAATTATTACTAACTTTGATTTTATATGAAAGTTATTTTTGAATAATTTTTTTGAGCAAAAGTGATTACTAATTTAAAATGAAGGGAGTTTTAATCAAAAGAAAATTTATTAAGTGATAAGAAGAGACCAATTACAAATACACAAGTGAGAATGACCTTAACAAAAAGAATAAGGGAAAAAATAAAAATATTTAACAAAAGAACACCATCAATTGTCATGTGTATTCTCTTAATTCACTTAGCCAAGGAAGTGAAATACCTAAAATACCCTTATGAGGACTACCGAAATTGGATATTCTCCCTTATATATAATAGTAATATAATATAAAATATAAAAAATTAAGATTCTCCCTAATATATAATAATAATAATAATAATAATAATAATAATAATAATAATAATAATAATATTGATATTGATTCCGTCTTTATAGTACTAATGTCAATTTTTCAAAGCACATTTGCTCCCTGTTTTATTTACTTGACCCTCTTACTAAGAATTACTATTTTGATTTACTAGTCTAATTTATGAAATCAAGAGAAATTTATCATTTTCTTCTAATACCACCCCTTTCATTAAATGAGTACATAAAATATTAGTAGTCAAATTTAGATTTTCAAAACATAATTAAAACGAATAGTTTAGTAAAATAAACCTCCAATAAATATTTTTGAAGGTAGTGTCAAGTTAACATAGGCTAAGTAAAATTAAAGGAGAGAGTATTAAAATAAAAATAATTTAGTAAAATACACATTGTATTTATTATTTTTTTAATTAACATAAAAAAAAAGGTGTCTCCTAAGTTTAAAAGTAAGTTCTACAGAGTGACAGTCCGACTGGATATGTTGTATGCAGCGAAGTGTTGACCAATAAACAACTTTCACATTCAAAAGTTGAAGGTGGCGGAAATGAGGATGTTGCGATAGATGAACTTACCAGGAGGGATAGGATTAGAAATGCGATTGTTCGGGAGAAGGTGAGAGTGACTTCGATGGAGGATAAAATGCGGAAAGTGAGATTGCGATGGTTCGAGCATGTGATGAGAAGAAGTATGGATGATCCTGTAAAGAAGTGTAAGAGACTGGCTATGGATGGTTTTAGGTGCTGTAAAGGTAGGACGAAGAAATATTGGAGGGAGGTAATTAAGCATAACATGAAGCAGTTACAACTTATGGAGGATATGACCCTTGATAGAAAAGTGTGAAGGATGCGGATATGGGTAGAGGGTTAGTAGATAGGTGTACGTCTGTGATATATAGTAGGAAAGAGTACTTTGTTTGTATTTTTGTCTGTAGTTTCTTGTAGTCTCTTGTTCGTGGTATTTTTTGGATGTCTCTGATTTCGAATAACTAGTTTATAGTGCTATCTTGTGCCGTTTTGTTTCCTTTATTATCCAGCGGTGTGATATCCCTTTTTGTGGTTTGTTTTTATATTTTTATTTGTTATACTATTATTTGTAATGAGCCAAGAGTCTATCAAAAACTGTTAGAGTGGGTAAAAGTCCCACATTGGTTGGGGAATGGACTAGTGGTTTGCTTATATAGACTTGGGTAATTCTCACCTCTTGAGCTAGCTTTTGAGGTTGAGTTAGGCCCAAGGTCCATTCTTTCAGAGCCAGGTCCATTCCCGTTTTGGGCTCTCGGTCAACGCGCCAGTGCCAGTTAGACCTGGGCATGAGGGGGGTGTTAGAGTGGGTAAAAGTTTCGCATTGGTTAGAGAATGGAATAGTGGTTTGCTTATATGGAGTTGGGTAATCCTCACCTCTCTACTTCATATGAGATTGGGGTATGAAATGCGTACACTTTATTCCTTTCCTCTCTAGACCTCACTTTGTGGGAATACACCAAATATGTTATTGTTTTTTACACTTATTTTGAGATGCAGAAGCATCACTCTAGCTTTATTAGAGCCTACTATACTGTTAGAAACAGTGTGTGTAACTTAGATATTTTAATTTTACTTCTCCCCTTTGATCAGCTGCCAAAATAGATGAGACAAAAGGTGATGGTTCTTCCAGAATGGTCAAAAAGTAAGCTACTAGAGGCCGTTGGTTTCCTTGTAGTGTTGGAATATATCTATTACACCTTTTGTCAATCTGGATTGTGGTGTAATGATAAAATTGTTCAACTCTTAATAAAATGTATTGGATTTGAGCCTTTAATATAGAGAAAATTAATCATGTTGGGATAGTCATCTCCAAAATATGCTTTGCAGTGCGCGATCTAGACTAATCGAGATTTCAATATAGACACTGAACATCGAATTGAAAACCACAAAAAAAAGATCAATATTTGAATTATAAAAAACCTAAAGTTTTTTTTTTAATTCTAAAAATGTCACTTGACTTTAACAATTACCTCATTAATTTTTTGATAAATTACTTATAACCACACCTAAAGTTTCTATTATTACTTAAAATCCCATCCAACTAAACTAATTACGAAAATCTTTTTTTACTCAAAATAGTTGTCTCTTTTCTGATACATCTAAAAACCCCACCCATATCCCCTTATTGTGCCACAAATCAAGCCCAAAAATCAGGAAATATATCTCACGATTTTCTCAACTCACTTATTTTGAATTTCCACCATGTTATCATCTTCATCCTCTACTTCAACATTCAAGTTACAACTTCTATTAACTTTCTTTTGAATTTCCATCATGCTCTCATCTACTACTCAATTAGATCTAACAACTCCATCTTTCCACCATTAACTTTACTTTTTAATTTCCACCATTTCATTATGATATGAACGACATTGATTTTCGTGAAAATAGATTGAAATATCAAAACTTACAAAATGTTTATGATATTTAAGCAAAACTTTTTATTGTTTTTATTACAATTTCTATAAATTAATTTTCGTCCATCTGTTAGACTATTATTGTCACGCCTCGATTTTTCAAGTCGTGATGGCGCCTACCTTATCCCACCAGTAGGCAAGCCAAATCATAGCACGGAATGATAGGTAATGGGCTAATAGGCAGAGACAAAATAAAAGATCGCGTATGATAATCACAACCACAATAATAAGTGAAAACTAAGAAGAGAACATATGTATTATATCAAAACGAGAGGAGGAAAAAGGACCAACTATACAAATGAATCTCTTTCAAGACCTGATAAGGTCAGTACTAGAGCCACTACTAACAGGTACCCAGAGTACTAGACAAAAATCTAAAATGTACACAAGTAGTCTCGAGTGAAAAAGACTAACTAGAGTAGATAGAGAAGGATCAGCCTAGGACGACAGTAAGCTCGCCTCACTCTAAACCAGCACTAAAAGGTAGGAACCACGTCAACGTCAACTGCTAGTACTTGGATCTGCATCAGGAAAAAGATGCAGAAGTGTAGTATGAGTACCAAAATCAATGGTTACTCAGTAGGCATCATCGGCCGATTGAGCTTAATACAGAAAAGGTGTAACTACAATGCAAGGACGTAATCTGAGTCAACAGTAAAGGGACAGAAAGGGCAAACAACTGCCAAGTTACGCCAATGAGATAAAGGAATAAATGCAAACGGTATAGAAAATAAATAATACAGTAATGACAGACAAGTCAAACATAACCTAGCTGGGCCCCCATAAGCCCGCTAGGCACACTGAAGAAGACAATTAACCCAACTGTACCCCCATAAGCCGGTGGGACACACAAGTAATGAAAATAAACATAAATAAACTGTAACCGAACTGATCTCAAGCAATCATGATAGTCATCCAGATGTGCACCAAACTCGAACCGATACCAATGGGTAGTAACGAGAGGACACGTGCCGAATTCGAATCGGACATAGTAGGTAATAACAATAGGCCACATATACAGAACTCATAATCAGATGTCGGACTCAAATCGGAACTCATAGTAACCATAATAGTCAAATGTCGGACTCGAACCAGAACTCATAGTAACTATGCCCAACTGTAATATTAAAATCCATACCATATCATAACAATGTCAACATCTAAATAATCATCTGCCAATTTTAATTTAAAAGGGATAAATTCAAGATTTTTGCGTTTTAGTTTCACGTTTGATAGTAATAGATGCTATATTATGTTAAAAGATAATATTTCAATATTTACTAGAACGGGGTCCGAATTCGAGTAAATAAGACAGTTTATATAAATCAAATAATATGCATCTACAAGTATTTATTCAAAGCTAGCATAATAGTTTACAATTTTGGTATATATAAGCTCAATCTAAAAGTAGGATAAACCTAACCTACCTGGACGTTAAAGCTAAAATATCTGTCCCGAAGCCTTCAAATAATATCCCGCTAGAACCCGAATTTGAATAATATCAAAGAAATTATTTTTCACAACACCTCTTAACTTATATGCAACTTTGTAAGATTAACTAAGAACTCTAATCACTATTCTAAAGAAGAAAGGGAAAAAAAATAAAGAAAGAAGGCTCCCAAATAAAGATAAACATATATATATATATATATATATATATATATATATAATGAAATTTCACATTTTCTTTTTCTACTTTATAAAAAGTCAATACTAATATACATATATAAGTAATGTTAGGCAGCATCCAAAAAGTGGTCCACCTTTTCCCCCATTTACACGTGTGGTGGTGGTGGCCACATCAAGTAATTTTTTACATCGCGTATATATTCGAGTATTGTATAAATTCGTGGTAAAATAATTATAATAATTTGAATATATCATAATTAATAGAAAATTATTTTTAACAAAACCTCTATTATATAATAATAATATTTTAACATTTCTAAATTTGCTATCTCCGCTTAAAATATTAATAAATTATAAAAATCTATTATATGATATAAATATATCATCACTTAAAGAATTTTACAAATATCGAAAATATTTTAGAAGGGTACTAAATTATATTTTTACCAAATGCCAAATTAAATTAAATAATCCACGATAAATTTAGATAGTACTAAAATTATATGAAATATAATAAAATAACTGTACAGGTCATTACAGCATCCACTACTAAAAGGACTTTCATCCGCAAAAGTAAAAGATGAATAAATACCTGAAGCCTCAAACAGATAAGGATACTGGACGCGCATATCACGCTCGATCTCCCAAGTAGCCTCCTCAACTGGACGGTGACGCCACTGAACCTTAACTACCAGAATGTCCCTGGAGCGCATACCACTCCACCAGTAATGCTGCCTAAAATCCTTGTACATCTTAGCTGTCCCGGGATGAATAGAGTATCTGGAGCTATGAGCCTCACGAAGAATCAACTGGATCAAATCTCCAACCCTTGGAACACAAATACGATTGTCATACCTCAAGACAGCCTCAGAATCTAGGGTAGCCCGCTGAGACTCACCCCTCAACACCTGTTCTCGAAGGCTGCGAAGCCTGTCATCCTCGAACTGACGACTCCGAATCTACTCCAACAAGGTGAATCTGGCCTCAACACTAGCAATGATTCTCCGAGGGTCAGAAATATCCAAACGAACCATTATGTTAGCTAAGGACTGAATATCCAAAGCCAATAACCGCTGAGAAGCTGAAATGAAAGCTAAGCTACCCATACTTACTAACTTCCAACTCAAGGCATCCGCTACCACATTCGCCTTGCCCGGATGGTAGAGAATAGAGATATCATAGTTTTTCAGCAACTCAATCCACCTGCGCTGCCTCGAACTAGGCTCTTTCTGGGTCATAATATATTGAAGACTGCGGTGATCAGTAAATATCTCACAGTGGACCCCATATAAATAATGCCTTCAAATCCTAAGCGCAAATACTATCTCTGCCAACTCTAAGTCATGGGTGGGGTAGTTGCGCTCATGCACCTTTAACTGCCTCGATGCATATACAATAACACGGCTACGCTGCATCAGAACACACCCCAAATCAATACCAGATGCATCGCAATAGACAGTAAAACCCTCACCCTCAACAGGAAGAGTCAGAATAGGAGCTGAAGTAAGTAAATCCTTGAGCTTCATAAAGCTCGACTCACAACTTGTAAACCACTGAAACAGAACCTCCTTCCTGGTCAATCTAGTCATAGGGGTTGCAATAGAAGAAAGCCCTCAATGAACCGCCTGTAGTAACCTGCCAACCCAATAAAACTGCGAACCTCAAAAGGTGACGTAGGCCTAGCCCAACTACGAATAGCCTCAATCTTGGTTGGGTCTACCATAATACCGTCCTTGGACACTACGTGCCCCAAGAAAGCTACAGACTCAGGCCAAAACTCATATTTTGAGAACTTGGCATAAAGCCTGTGGTCTCTCAAAGTGCGAAATATAGTCCTCAAATGCTGCTCGTGCTCCTCCTTACTCCTTGAATATACCAAAATGTTATCAATAAATACTATCATGAAAGAGTCCAAATATGGCCTGAACACGAGAGTCCTGAAGGTTGTCTTAGGGATATCCGCAGCCCTAACTCTCAACTGATGGAAACTGAACCTCAAATCAATCTTAGAAAACACCATCACACCCTGAAGCTGATCAAACAAATCATCGATGTGAGGCATAGGATACTTATTCTTCACAGTAACCTTATTCAATTGCCTGTAGTCGATACACATACGCAAGAAGCCATCTTTCTTCTTCACAAACAAAACTGGAGCACCCCAAGAAGATACACTCGGTCTGATAAATCCCTTACCCAGAAAATCCTGAAGCTGACTATTCAGCTCCTTCAACTCAAAAGGAGCCATATGATACAAAACCATAGAAATAGGTCGGGTGCCAGGCTCGGGGTCAATAATAAACTCTACATCACTCTCAGAAGGAAGGCTAGGTAGGTCAATTTAAAATATATCAGAAAACTCGCTAACAACAGGGACGGAGTCAAGCAGGGAACTCTCAATACTAACATCCCAGATATATGCAAGAAAAGACTTACGACCCCTCGATATCAGTCTCCTAGCCCGAATGTATGAAATAATCCCCTCGGTGCGCGGCTAACAGAACTCTGCTATACAACTGGGGGTATTCCAGGCAAAGCTAAAGTAATGGTCTTAGCAAAACAATCCAAGACTGCATGGTAAGGAGACAACCAATTCATGCCTAGAATCATGTCAAAATCTACCATATCTAGGACAATAAGGTTAATATGAGTATCAAACTCCCAAATAGTGACCAAACAAGATCTATATACCTGATCCACTACTAAAGAGTCACCCACTGGGGTAGCTATACGTAACGGCACAGATAAAGACTCTGAACATAAACCCATTTGCGATGCAAAATAAGTAGAAACATATGAAAAGGTGGAACCGGGATTAAACAAAGAAGAAGCTGGCTGATGGAACATGGAAATTGTACCTGTGATCACAATATCCAAAGCCTCAGCCCCTGATCTACCTGGAACAGCATACAAATTACCCTATCCACTACTAGAATGGGTACCTGCCCGACCGCATGCCCTACCTCTCTGTGGACCACCTCTAGAACCTTGGGAACCACCTCTACGACCCTATACACCACCCCTACCTAACAGCAACACTGATCTGATCGGATGTACAGCGAGAACTGGAGGCTCAATCATCCTACGCCGAGGGTACTCACGGGCAAAGTGACCAATAACTCTGCAGTCATAACATGCCCCGGGCACCATGCTTTGGCTAGAAGGTCCAGCAAATCTAGAATGACCACCCCTACTCGACGATCTTCACTGAATAACCCTCTGCGGCTGAATGCTACTCTGACCACTGGAACTACAATAGACGGGCTGACCCCTATCGAATATCTGAAGCGATGCCTGAACTGGCCGACTAGGCGGACCCTGATACTGAGAAGGCTGCTGATGAGGGTACCAACCGTGAAATCCTCAGCCTGAGGACTGTGAACCACTGTAACTACCCTGGTAGCGTGGTCTCTTATCGCTGCTCTTTTGGGTCTCACGATCCATCTCCTCTATGGGATAAACATGCTCGGCTGTCTCTGAAAAAGACTTCCCTGAAGTCACCAAACTCTGAGTAGCCCTACAGAGTGACAATCTCAATCCCTTAACAAAGCATCGAATCCGCTCGTACTCTGTATACAGAATCATAGTGGCGTGTCAGGCTAACTCATGAAACCTTGCCTCATACTCCGCCACAATCATGGAACCCTACCTCAATCTGGTAAATTCATCCCAGAGATGCTCATGCACGCTACGAGGCATATACTTCCCTAAGAAAGCCTCGGAGAACTGATTCCAAGTCACTGGTGGAGATCCAGATGGCCTAGAATCCAGATAACCTCTCCACCACCTCCTCGCTGTTGTGTCAAAAAAATAAGAAACAAAGTCTACTCCTCGCACCTCAACCAGCCTTAAATTTTGCAATCGCTCCTCGCAACTAGATAGGAACTCATAAGCATCCTCTTCCGGGGTCCCGACAAACCTGGGTGGAGTCAATCTCAAAAATCGATCCAACATCTTCTGCTCCTTTGTAGATATAAGTGGCTGGGCTACTGCCGATTGTGGGACTACTGGTGCTGGCAGAACCTCTACCTTAGGCGCCGCTGCCGCAGGCTGTGCCCCTAAATCAATACCACCCTACGCTGCTGGCTGAGCTCCCACAACTGGTGGACCGCCAACTAACCCCAATAACTGAGCTAATGTATTTCGAATAACTAAAGAAGATATAAAGTCGGGTGGAGCCTGGGATGCCCCCTGGCCCACCTGCTGATATGGCGGAATACCTGGAGCTATCTCACTCCCCGGAGCTATAACAGGATCAGGTGTCGGATCCCTGACCTGACCTGGAATAGGGGTTGCTGCTCTACCCTGCCCATGATATCTGGGTCGACCTCGACCCCAAGATAGAACTCTAAAAGCGGACCCGCGGTCCAGACCCTCTGCTTTCAAACCTCGTGTCCTAGTCATCTGCGTAAAGAGTGAACCAATAAAAAGATTACAACTTACCCAGAATCAACGCACAAAATGGATCAAGAGAATGCGATTTTTTTCTAAAAATGCTTTGTAGCCTCCCAAGGATAGGATACAGACGTCTCTGTACCGATCCGTGGGACTCTACTAAACATCAGCTCCAGTACTAATAATACCAGTGTGACCTAAGCTCTGATACCAACTTGTCACGCCCCGATTTCTCAAGTCGTGATGGCGCCTACCTTATCCCACCAGTAGGCAAGCCAAATCATAGCCTGAAATGATAGGTAATGGACTAAAAGGCAGAGACAAAATAAAAGATCGCGTATGATAATAACAACTATAATAATAAGTGAAAACTAAGAAGAGAGCATATGTATTATATCAAAACGAAAGGAGGAAAAAGGACCAATTATACAAATGAATCCCTCCTAAGACTTGATAAGGTCAGTACTAGAGCCACTACTAACAAGTACCCAGAGTACTAGACAAAAATCTAAAATGTACACAAGTAGTCTCGAGTGAAAAAGACTAACTGGAGTAGATAGAGGAGGATCAGCCTCAGACGACAGTAAGCTCGCCCCGCTCTAAACAGGCACTGAAAGGTAGGAACCACGTCAACGCCGACTGCTAGTACCTGGATCTGCATCAGGAAAAAGATGCAGAAGTGTAGTATTAGTACCAAAAATAACGGGTACTCAGTAGCCATCATCGGCCGACTGAGCTTAATATAGAAAAGGTATAACTATAATGCAAGGACGTAATCTGAGTCAACAGTAAAGGGACAGAAAAGGCAAGAAACTGCCAAGTTACGCCAATGAGATAAAGGAATAAATGCAAGTGGTATAGAAAATAAATAATACAGTAATGACAGACAAGTCAAACATAACCTAGTTGGGCCCCCATAAGCCCGCTAGGCACACTGAGGAAGACAATTAACCCAATCGTACCTCCATAAGCCAGTGGGACACACAAGTAATGAAAATAAACATAAATAATCTGTAACCGAACTGATCTCAAGCAATCATGATAATCATCCAGATGTGCACCGGACTCGAACCGATACCAATGGGTAGTAACGAGAGGAGACGTGTCGGATTCGAACCGGACATAGTGGGTAATAACGATAGGCCACATATACAGAATTCATAATCAGATGTCCGACTCGAATCGAAACTCAGAGGAATCACAACCATAATCAGATGCCGGACTCGAACCGGAACTCATATTAACCATAATAGTCAAATGCCGGACTCGAACCAAAACTCATAGTAACCATACCCAACTGTAATATTAAAATCCATACCATATCATAACAATGTCAACGTCTAAATAATCATACGCCAATTTTAATTATAAAGGGATAAATTCAAGATTTTTGCATTTTAGTTTCACGTTCTATAGTAATAGATGCTATATTATGTTAAAAGATAATATTTTAATATTTATTAAAACGGGGTCCAAATCCGAATAAATAAGACAATTTATATAAATAAAAAAATATGCATCTACAAGTATTTATTCAAAGCTAGCATAATAGTTCACAATTCGGGATATAAGCTCAATCTAAAAGTAGGGTAAACCTAACCTATCTGAACGCCAAAGCTAGAATATCTGCCCCGAAGCCTTCGAAAAATATATCGCTAGAACCTAAATTTGAATAACATCAAAAAAATTATTTTTCACAACACCTTTTAACTTATATACAACTTTGTAAGATTAACTAAGAACTCTAATCACTATTCTAAAGAAGAAAGAGAAAAAAAAAAAAAAACAAGAAAGGCCCCAAATAAAGATAAACACATACATACATACATATATATATATATATATATATATATA
>NC_061119.1:188802042-188833189 GCF_002878395.1 Capsicum annuum
GCCTATAAAAGGCACACATTTTGTAGTAGAAAATCAGAGTGAAATCAACCAACTCTAGATCTCCTTGTAATGTTTAACACCTTTCTCCAAACCAACTTGTCTAACCCAGTGTTTTCCATATAAACTTTGTACAATCGTATTTCAATAAATATATATATATATATATATAAAATGAAATTTCACATTTCCTTTTTCCACTTTAAAAAAAGTCAATACTAATATACATATATAAGTAATGTTAGGCAGCATCCAAAAAGTGGTCCACCTTTTCCCCCATTTACACGTGTGGTGGCGGTGGCCACATTAAGTAATTTTTTACATCGTGCATATATTTGAGTGTTGTATAAATTCATGATAAAATAATTATAATATTTTGAATATATTATAATTAATAGAAAATTATTTTTAACAAAATCTCTATTATATAATAATAATATTTTAACATTTCTAAATTTATTATCTTCGCTTAAAATATTAATAAATCATAAAAGTCTATGATATAAATATATCATCACTTACAGAATTTTACAAATATCAAAAATATTCTAGAAGGGTAATAAATTATATTTCTACTAAATGTCAAATTAAATTAAATAATCCACGATAAATTTAGATAATACTAAAATTATATGAAAATACAGTAAAATGACCGTATAGGTCATTATAATTATGCATCAAAAGATATTTTACTCTTCAGCAATGTATCATATAAGCTAATTGTAGTTTTATATCTTAATGTAAAATTATATAATGTATCACATATTTTCAAAAATAACTCAAGTATAATGCAAACTTAATTACAGCGATGTATTTCAATCAAAGTAATTTAATGTATCAAAAATTTAAATTAAAAAAATAATAGTAGATATAATATTATTATATTTGCATATAAAGTAATGTATCATAAGATATTTAACTTTTAATATAATGTAGCAGATAATTTTTATACATATAAAGTATTAAGCAAAAAATACAATAATGTATTAGTAACCACAAATAAATGTAATATCATGAATTGTAGTGTATCTTGAACTCAATGTTATTAAATGAGATATTTGTTATCATAATACAATATATCATAAGTTTTTACATAGTAGGAAAACTTATGATATTTGTTATCATAAGTTATTAAATGACGTATATTAGGCAATTTAAATAATAATTTTTTTTAATTAAGTGCATTAATTGCTCAACTATGATTTAATTACCGTTTCTTTTCGTTTTTAATCATAATTAAAAATTTATTAATGTATCATAAACTAATGTATCATGACGTTAACTAAGGTATTATATCTTTTATGTAATTATTATAAAAATAGAAAGAGGGAGTAATTAGGTAGTAAATTGTTAAAATTTATGTCCCTTCAATTTTTACGCCTTCAAACTTGATCCAAATGAAAAAAAAAAAATCATCCTTCTAATCAGCCATTATTGGGTTTGGGTCAAGTCTAAATAAAAGAGAAATTGATTTTTTTTTAGTTGGGGCAAGTCTGAAAGAGTTAAAAAAAAATGAGCGAAATATTTTTCTAAAATCGCGTGACATTTGTAAAATTAAAAAAATTTTAATGTTAGATTTTTTTTTATTCAGTTTACTAACAAAAAAAAAAAAAGTACCATGTACATATATACACCATTTTTGTAACGAGATGTATATCCGTTCTTAATCACTAATCTTCATTTTCACATTTAGATTTAAGTTTTTTCAAGTTGCTGGTGCGATTGAATTTAATTTTCCTCTACTTCTTTATGAAATATTTTAGACAATCTTGCTTAAATTTTAGTTCCTGTAAAGCTATAAATATGTTGGCTTCTGAAAATCTTTGTTGATTAGATAGCTCTTTCTTGTTATTCGTGGTGCAGACTGCCGATGTTCTATTATATTTCTTCATCATTTAAATGACTTCTTAATAGAAATCAAGTATGTTAGACTAGGTAATTTTTTGTTTTAAGAAAAAGGAAAAATTATGTGAAGTAGAAACCATCATGTCATAATTACGTAGCTAATGTCTAAAAAAAATATTATCTTGTTCGTTAGTGGAGCAACCCAAAAAAACATGAGAGCTTAGATGCACTTTTTGTCATCTGTAATCACAATTTGTGCAAGCAAACATCACTGCTCTCAATTGCACCAGCTGGGAGTCAAACCCAGGTCTGTACCGTGGCAAGGTAATATACTACCACTAGACCACTGGTGCTTCTTGTTTCTCTTGCTAACAATATCCTTAATAGTACTCTAGTTTTACTTTGTAATATTTGAGTCTCAATGTAGGCGATGTAATTTTATTAAATTTAAATTCGTATAAAATTCAGATTATATTAAATTCAAAATATATTAATCCTGAATAAATATTACGGATTAATATAATTGAATTAATTATTTAAGTCCAAATAGATATGGATTTAAATAAGACCCAATATTTATTGGGTTAGTTCATCAATTTGGGCTACAAATGATGAACCCACTTTACTAAGCCAAAAATATTGTTATATTCTAGAGGCCCAAATAAGCATCTCGTGGCAAATGACGTGGCATGCCAAGTCAAGTGAAGGAGCCAATAGGACCGTGCCACATGTCAAACTGATGCAGTAGACCCATGAAATAAAAGCCCATAAAAGGCGTCACATCACGTAAATCTAATTGGTCAAAGGAAGTCCATATTCATCATGACTCTTCCTTTCCTACAACTATAAATAGGGGCCTCATAATTCAGAAAAAGGGACCCCCAGAACTCTAACAAGTAGCAAGAGAAAGCTCGTGGATCAAACTCCGCAATTTCTCTAAAAAGCTCAAGCATTCAAATCAAGTTCATCAAGATTCGAGATCAAGACCGCAATATTCAAAAACAAGCTCAAAAGCCCTTGAATTCAAGCACAAGTCAAGATCAAGTCCCTCAAATCAAGAAATCAAGTTCAAATTCAAGATCAAGCTCAAAACCCTTGAATTTATATTTGAAAAGGCGAATCAGAGGATTCATAGAGATTGTAACACTCGCATTGAAATTAATAAAACGACAGTTGCAATATTTTCTTATCTCGATTATTTATTTTTCGGCCTTAAGAATTTTATTGTCCAACAAATTCTGGCACGCCCAGTGGGACAATCTCTACCTCTCATCTCAACTTTCCATACTTCAAAGTTTAAGAACAACAAAATGACTTCCAAGAAGGTCAATTCTCAATCAACTGCTTCCAAGGCAGCAAATTCAAAGTTCTCTGCTGAAGTAAAAAGCATCCTTGGTGTTACTTTCGGAAGCCTAGGAGCTGTCACAAGAAGCAATGCAGGCTTACTAGGACAACAAACACATCCAGTGTTGTCCGCTCCAGCTCCAATTTTTGGATCTTCAACCCCAAAAAGAACGAAGTCCAATAAAAGTGCTTCGGAAGGAGGAAGCAGTGTGGCAGAATCGCTTAAGAAGACTCTAGCTCTACTTGACCATTTCGGTTCCAAATACTCTGGCGCAAAGAGCGATGGTCGTTCAACAAATGTGTTATCTCCACTTACACCACAGAAGCTGAGCACTTCAAGGATCAACTTATGTGATAATCCATGTTACTCTCCAATGTATCCGGTAATCATGCAAGCAATTGTAACTGATGCCTCGTCCATGGAGGAACAACTTGCGAATCTGACAAACTATGTTCAGAATTAAGAAGCTAGGATTGATAAGATAGTGGATAGGGTGGAAGGCTTGATAGATGGAGAATTTAGCCATGCATCTGAAAAAGCTCCAGAGGTTCATGAGATAGAAAATCCTATGAAACAAACACCATCGACTAAAGAGGTGTAAGTTTCTACTGAGGGAATGATCCCGATTGGGCAATTGAGGGAATTTATTGAAGGAACCCTCAAAGACAAGTATGATGTTGTATCCAAGTCTTCCCTTGCATATGCGAAGCCTTACACTGCAAGAATAGATAGCCTCAAAACGTCTGTTGGCTATCAACCCCCCAAATTTCAACAATTTGAGTGCAAAGGTAACCCAAAACAACATGTCGCACACTTTGTCGAGACATGTAATAATGCTGGAACTTATGGTGACTATCTTGTCAAACAGTTTGTTCGTTCCCTAAAGGAAAATGCCTTTGATTGGTATACAGACCTCGACCCTAACTCTATCGATAGTTGAGAGCAATTGGAACACGAGTTCCTAAATCGATTTTATAGCACAAGGCTTACAGTGAGCATGATAGAGCTCACAAATACTAGCAAAAAAGGATGATCCAGACATCGACTTCATCAATCGATGGAGAAATGCGAGTCTAAACTGTAAAGATAGGCTCAGTGGAGCTTCTGCAAAAGAGATGTGCGTCCAAGGAATGCACTAGAGACTTCTCTATATCTTGCAAGGAATTAAACCAAAATCCTTTAAAAAGTTAGCTACTCGTGCTCACGACATGGAGTTGAGCATATCTTCTGCTGGAAAGGAAGGAGCGCTGATTCAGAACCCTCAAAGGGGAAAGAAAAAGCAGGAACCCAAAAGATGGGGCAAGTTTATTCCCAAAAATGAAAACAAGGAGTCCATGAATGTTGATGTGTCTCCTGTGAAGGTCACCACAAAGGTAAGCAAGAAGCAAAGTGTGGATAACTTCTGGAGCACGTCCGAATCAAAAAACTTTAAAGGAGATGCAAGAAAAGGAATACCCCTTCCTTGATTCTGATGTTTCTGAGATTTTTGATGAACTCCTTGAGCATAAGCTCATTGAACTCCCAGAGATGAAGCATCCCAATGAAGCTGGAAGTACCAATAACCCTAATTATTGCAAATATCATAGGCTCGTAAGTCATCCTCTAGAAAAGTGCTTTGTCTTTAAAGATAAAGTCATGCAACTGGCAAAAGAAAAAAAGATCTTCTTCGACGATGAGACGGCCAGTTCTCATCCAATCTCTATTACTTTTGGCTCGCTCGACCCAGTCCAAATATTTATCGAAGAGTAGAATGAGAAAATATTAGAGCCTGATAGGTCTTCAGTTGAAGAAGGCAATAATAAAGGTTGGACTCTGGTGACGAGGCGCAGACGCAGGAGGATGAGTCTGCAAAAGGAGTCATCCGAGTAGCTAACCAGAAGGAGAATGGTAAAGAAACCAAAGAAATAGAAGTTGGTTGATTCCCAAAGAAGACGAGGTGACTGAGCTTCACCACCAAAAACCTCAATGTCTGGTAACTTTAGAGGAATTCTTATCGAGTTGATTTCATGTAAAAACTGCCCAAGTCAACCTTGAGGCATCTTATTTTAATACCACTAAAGAGGGGGCAAAGGGTAAGAATCTATCCATGGGGGTTCCTTCACCTTTCGAAAAGCTTGTTGAAACTCTTGGCAAAGAGGCACATGTGTGTGATACAAAAATCACATTCACAAATAACGATCTTATGCTTGGTGAGGCCCTACATAACCGTCCCTTATACATGATGGGTCAAATTCTAGGAAAGAAAATCAATAGAATCTTGATAGATGAGGGGTCTAGAGTTGACATCCTGCCTATCTGCACGATGAAAGAACTTGGCATCGCTACTAGCGAACTGGAAAAAAGCCGTATAATGATCCAAAGATTCAATCAAGGGGGCCAGAGGGCCATGGGATGTATCAAGTTGGGGATTCATATGGATGATTTTCAATCAAACCCATTGATGCATGTGATCAATGTCAAAACTTCATATAATATATTACTTGGTAGGCCTTGGGTGCATGGGAACAAAATTATCTTATCCTCTTACTATCAATGCTTGAAGTACCTCGAAGGCAGTGTGGAAATAAAGATAGTTGTCGATGACAAGCCATTCACTGAAGCTGAGTCACATTTTGCCGATGCAAAATTCTACTTTAAAAAGCATGTTGTGGATGAGAAAAGGGTTGAAGATGTCACCAAGACCAAGTGTGATGATCTTGCATCTAAGAAGGTCGCGGTGATTGTTAAAAATGTCGCCACCAAGAAGCCTCTCTTCACTTCAAATAAAGAAGGTATCACTTTTACGAAAAAAGGCAACTCTCATTCTTCATTACGTGCCGAAGGTAAGGAAAGAAAAAGATCACCCATCGAATTCCCAAGATAATGTGCTAAAGGGGCTAACTTTGCCTATCAGGAAGATTGATGCAATAGATACATCCTCAAGACTTCTTGAAGAGTCTGTGGCTCAAAATCTGCCATAAGATATGACACCCCGTATGAAGCGTACGAAAGAAGGTTTTGACCCAAATACATATAAGATATTTGTAAAGTCTGGATACAATCCTAATGAGCCATCAAGGTTGGGAAAACTTCCATCGGAAGGTACAATCAGGCAGGCACGTGAAGGCCTAGGATATACGCAGCTACCTCTAATTCGCATCTCCATAAGAAGGGCAGTTAGTAACTACATCACTGCAGAAGAAGGGTCTACTGCATCTAACAAAAGGCCTTTTATCTTTGACCGACTTGGAGAATAAACTGCAAGAACTTCTGTGTTCAAAAGATTGGACCTCTAAAGAAGAAGAAAAGTAACAAGTGTAAGAGGAATCGTCAAAGAATGATGATGCACTCTTCACTTAAAATACAAAAGGATTTCCAAAGTTTTATTCCTTCTAGAATGAAGCGACAGACGGAACTGGTAGTTTCATGCAATGAGGTGCTAAAAGCAAAGGCGCATACTGTGGTTTATACCAAGCGAAGCGAAGAAGATGAAGAGAGTGTTGGCTTCTCATATCATGTTATGATCCAAAATAAGAAAGATGTCTCATCTCAAATAAAGGATGATAAAGAGATAAAAGATTTCTTTTGGTGTTATCATATATCCATCAATGACGATGATCCTCAAGAGGAGGAAGATACTGGAGATGCTCCATAACAACTTGAAGAAGGAGTAAATGCCACAATAGATTCCTTGAAAGAAGTTAATCTTGGAACCGATGAAGAACCAAGACCAACTTACCTAGTGCGTTTCTAGAAGTAGAGGAGGAAGTCGCTTATATGGACATACTTAAAGAATATATGGATGTCTTCGCTTGGAGCTATAAGGAAATGTCTGGCTTAGATCCGAAAGTAGCAGTCCATCAATTGGCGGTTAAGAATAGTACTCATCTTGTTAAGCAAGCCCAAAGACGCTTTAGGCCAGAGTTGGTTCCTTTGATTGAAAATGAAGTTAACAAACTCATTGAAGCGGGCTTTATTCTTAAAGTAAAATATCCCACATGGATTTCAAGTATTGTTCCAGTATGGAAGAAGAATGGTCAAATTCGAGTTTGTGTTAACTTTTGGGATCTCAACAACGCCTGCCCTAAGGATGACTTTCCAATCCCTATACCAGAGTTGATGATTGATGCCACCACTGGTTATGAGGTAATGTCCTTCATGGATGGTTCATCCATCTATAATTAAATACATATGGCACTAAAGGATGAATAACTCACTGCATTTTGTACGCCCAAAGGTATTTATTGCTACAAGGTGATGCCTTTTGGTTTAAAGAATGCTGGTGCCACTTATCAAAGGGCTATGCAGAACATATTTGAAGGCCTACTCCATAAAAATGTTGAATGTTATGTGGATGATCTAGTGGTGAAGTCAAGAAAGAGATACGACCACTTAAAAGACCTAAGAATGGTATTCGAGTTACTTTGAAGATATCAACTTAGGATGAATCCATTGAAGTGTGCCTTTGGAGTTACTTCTGGAAAGTTTTTTGGTTTCATTGTACGATACAGAGGAATTGAAATTGATCAAGACAAGGTCGATGTGATTTTAAAGATGCCCGAACCTCAAAATATTCATGAGCTAAAAAGCCTTCAAGGAAGGCTAGCATATTTAAGGAGGTTCATCTCAAACCTGACCGAAAAATGTCAACCGTTTAGTCGTCTCATGAAGAAGGATACTCCTGGGACCAAGCTTGTAGTAATGCCTTTGAGAGTATCAAATCATACTTAATAAAGACACCAATTCTTGCGGCACCCATGCCTGGGAAACCATTGATACTCTATATCGCAACACAAGAGAGGTCAGTGGGAGCACTACTGGCTCAAGAAAATAGTAAAGTCAAGGAAAACTCTCTTTACTATTTGAGCAGAATGATGACGCCGAATGAGCTACAATATTCTCCAATTGAAAAGTTATGCTTGGCATTAGCCTTCTCGATTCAAAAGATGAAGCACTACTTTCAGGATTATGTTGTCCGGCTTATCTCTAGGGCAAATCCCATCAAGTTTGTAATGTAGAAACCAATCCTTAGTGACCGACTTGCAAGATAGTACCTTTAATTTCAGCAATTTGAGATTGTGTATGTTCCCCAAAAGGCTGTAAAGGGACAAGCATTGGTTGACTTCTTGGCAGATCACCCCATACCTGATGATTGGGAGCTGAGCGATGAACTCCCTGATGAGATGCAATGGTTTTTAAAGTTAGATCCCCATGGAATATGTACTTTGATGGTGTCACACATCGAGATGGAGCTGGTGCCGGTGTAGGGTTCGTTACTCCATAAGAAGAGGTCATCCCATACTCTTTTACCCTAATAAATCATTGCTCTAATAATGTTGCTGAATATTAAGCTTTAATACTTGGACTTGAGATGGCAGTTTACATGAAAAAACTATAAATACAAGTCTTTGGTGACTCCAATTGGTGATCAAGCAGCTTTTGGAAAGCTATGAAGTCAGAAAGCCTGAGCTACGACCATATCATGATTATGGACAGAAGTTGATGGGGTAGCTTGGAGGAGTAACCCTCCAACATGTGCCAAGGAGAGAAAATAAACAAGCTGATGCCTTAGCTTCTTTGGCCTCAACCTTAACTCTTTCAAATCAGACGCGAGTTACTATCCGCTAAGAATGGGTAATACCGTCGTCAGATGATGATGTAGAAAACAAGGTTGAATACCTCGTTTTCGTGTCTGAGGCTGTAAAAGAATATTGGCGATAACCTATCATTTATTACTTATGTTATGGGATACCTCCAGAAGATCTAAGGAGAAAGACTGACATTCATCGTCGTGCACCTCGCTTTCTTTACTACAAAGACACACTGTACAGAAGATCATCTGAATGAGTACTCTTATAGTGTTTGGGAGAGGAAGAAGCCATTCAAGCTTTGCAAGAAGCGTACTCGAGAGTTTGTGGATCACATCAGTCTGGACCGAAGCTTCATTTTCACATTAAAAAGATGGGATATTATTGGCCAACGATGGTGAAAGATTGTTTGGACTATGCTAGAAGATGCAAAGCTTGCCAATTCCATGCAAATTTCATACATCAACCTCCAGAGGTGCTACATCCAACTGTAGCGTCTTGGCCATTCAATACTTGGGATGCTGTTGGTCCACTACCAAAGTCTTCTGGTGGATACTTATACATCTTGGCCGTGATAGATTACTTCTCAAAATAGGCCAAAGCTGTTGATCTCAAGGAAGTAAAGAAAGAAAATGTTGCGAACTTCATTCGAGTGAATATTGTCTACTACTTTGGAATCCCTCAGTACATAATAACTGACAATGAAAAGTCATTTGATAACAAGCTGATGAAAAAAATATATGACCTCTTTGATTTCAAGCAACGCAAATCTTCTATTTACCATGCTGCCGCCAATGGTCTAGTCGAAGCATTCAATAAGACTTTATGCAACTTGTTAAAGAAAGTCGTCTCCAAATCCAAACGAGACTGGCATGAGCGGATGGAAGAAGCTTTGTGGGCGTATAGGACAACTTATCGTACACCGACACAAGCAATTCCCCATACTCACTTACTTTTGGAGTTGAAGCAGTTCTGCCACTTGAGCGTCAAATACCTTCTTTGAGACTGGCCATTCTAGAAAGGCTCACTAATGAAGAAAATGCTAAGTTACATCTTGTAGAGTTAGAAGCTCTTGACGAGAAGAGGCTGGAGGCTCAACAAAATCTTGAATGTTATTAAGCCCGGCTATCTCGTTCTTTCAACAAAAGGGTTCGCTTAAGGTTCTTCCAAGTTAGAGATCAGGTCTTTGCAGTAAGAAGGCCCATTATCACTTCTCATAAGTCTGGGGGAAAATTTACCTCAAAGTGGGATGGACCATATGTCGTACAAGAGGCATATTCAAACGGTGCTTACAAGTTTGTCGATGCAGATGGCGTGAGGATTGGCCTCATCAACGCCAAGTTCTTGAAGAAGTACTATCCTTAAAGGAAGATAACACTCTTTAAGGCACGAGTATAAACTGCATGTACACTCCTTAAGGCACGAGTATAAACTGCATGTCCACTCCTGGCCCGCAAGAGTATAAACTGTGTACGGCTCAAAAAGAAAATGAAAGTACGCTAAGTTGAAAACCTTGAAAGAGGCGGCCTAGGCAAAATTTAGGACACAAGAAAAAAATACTCACTCAGAACTACGTTGTGACGTGATCCTCTTTATTGAGGTACGTAGGCGCTTGGAATTTTATTCGGAGTTCAGTTACACGAGTGTTAAAAAAAAATATGTTCATACAGTATCTACCATATGGATACCAAGTATGAAACTATTCTAATTAAATTTTGGACTTACTCTAAATATTTGTCACTCAATGGGGGCAACCCATCGAAAAGAAAGAGAGTTCCTTCAATGGGATTTGGAATGCCAAAGTTTTCCAAGCCAACAACTAAAAGGATCTTAAAATTTACATGCCTTAAGGTGGACAAGATTTGTTCATTTTCACCTTAAGCGGGCCTCTAACGAGTTTATCCTTAAAGGATATTGAAATTTTCATGCCTCAAGGCGGACAAGATTTGTCCCTTTGTACCTTAAGCTGACCTCTTACAGGTTTATCCTTAAAGGATATCGAAATTTCCATGCCTTAAGGTGGATAAGATTTGTCCCTTTGCACCTTAAGTTGGCCTCTCGTGGGTTTATCCTTAAAAGGATCTCAAAAGTTCCATGTCTTAAGGTGGACAAAATTTGTCCCTTTGCACCTTAAGCTAACCTCTCGCGGGTTTATCCTTAAAAGGGTCTCAAAAGTTTCATACCTTAAGGTGGACAAAATTTGTCCCTTTGCACCTTAAGCTGGCCTCTCGCGGGTTTATCCTTAAAATGATCTCAAAATTTTCATTCCTTAAGGTGGACAAAATTTATCCCTTTGCACCTTAAACTGGCCTCTTACGTGTTTATCCTTAAAAGGATATAAAAATTTCCACGCCTTAAGGTGGACGAAATTTGTCCCTTTGCACCTTAAGCTGGCCTCTTATGTGTTTATCCTTAAAAGGATATAAAAATTTCATGCCTTAAGGTGGACAAAATTTGTCCCTTTGCACCTTAAGTCGGCCTCTCCCGGGTTTATCCTTAAAAGGATATCAAAATTTTCATGCCTTAAGGTGGACAAAAATTTATCCCTTTGCACCTTAAGCTAACCATTGGAAAGGGCCCATACTTAAAGAATACCATTGCATAAGTACATCAAGTGAAAGGGTCCATACTTAAAGAAGACCATTGCATAAGTGCATTGATGAAAGAGCCCATACTTAGAGAAGATCATCGCATAAATGCATCGGTGAAAGGGCCCATACTTAAAGAAAACCATGTCATCTTCAAGCAAAGTCTTTCGGTCTTAAGGTGACAGAGGCGAAGTTAAAACTCTTACCACCTTAAGCCGGCCAATTATGCGTAAGTCTTTCTGTCTTAAGGTGACAGAGGCGAAGTTAAACTCTTACCACCTTAAGCCGGCCAATGGTTGTATATTGCATATTTGTTTCAACCCTGCAAAAAAAAAGGAGGAAACAAGAAGAAAGTAAAAACACATATAAAAAGGATATTACCTGTCAGAGCGTTGTGATCTTGAAAATTGTATATCACCAACTTGGATTGAGACAAGATACCTTAATGAGAATAAAACCCTCAAAATATAATTTGAGGCAATCAAATTTACCTTTGGTGGTGATGGTCCCACATCAAGATATAAATTATTTGGGAAAGCAATGCAAATCTGGAATCCTCTGTCAGATAGCATATAAGATTGACTTCGAAAAATCATCTGGAACAATCCAAAAAATGATAAAATCCAAATTTTGTATATGTTATACATGAATGTTTCCTACATCTGTAGGATCAAGCGGATCATAATTTTGATACTCTCACATTGAGATATAATTTTTTTGGTGATGTCGCATAAATTTGAAACTGTTGATGCATCAAAACTCAATGTTGATTTTGGGATAACACCTGAAAATATCTTGAGTGTATTAAATTATAAATTTTGGATATGTTATAGATATTTGTATCTAGTTTCATAAAAATCAAGCGGCTTGTGATTTCATCCTTCCTACTTCAAGATATGAAAGTTTTAGTAAAGACGCGCAGATCTGAAATTTTCAGCATGATAAAATTCAGGGCTAACTTAAAAAAAATTATCGAGATTTATATTGAAGGAATTTAAATCTAAATTTTGGATATGTTATAGATCTCGAAGTCTAGTTTCTGGAATATCAAATGGTTCATAATTTTAATATTCCTACAATTAGATATGAATTTTCTACCACTAATATGTTGTGCTGAAAAAAGTGACGAAAATAAGAGAAAAGTAGGAGGAAAAGAAATTACCTCAATATTGTTGATGGCATGAAAACCCCAAAATTGATATTTAAAAAGTGGAGAAACTACCTCCTTTTATAGAGTTGTAGGATGTATGTTTTCTTCTCCAATATAAATTCAGATTGTAATAACTTTCATCTCCAAATTCAAATTGGAGATTATTTCTTTCTCCAATATAAATTCAGATTGGGATAGCTTCTATCTCCAAATTTAAATTGGAGATTATTTCCTTTTTCCATACAAATTCAAATTGGAGGTTATTTCCTTCTCCCATACAAATTTAAATTGGAGGTTGATTTTCTTCTTCCATACAAATTCAAAATGGAGGTTGTTTCCTTCTCCCACACAAAGTCAAATTGGAGGTTGCTTCCTTCTCCAATCTAAGTTTAAATTGGAAGATTTTTTGTTCCTGGTTAAGTAAGGCAATAAAAAAGTCTTTCAAAACTGTTTGAAATTGGATATCATGCCTCACCAACGGGTCTTAAGTATAGAGATTCGTGAAAAAAATAAGAGAGCTTTGAGAGACAATGTCAATATAGTTTGACTTTAAAGTTTTTGAATGAGGTATTCTTATGTATGGAAAATCGTTGAAGCACGAAGGAAACATGTTTAAATAATCATACTTCAAGGCCAGTCTCCAAAATATTAAATGTCTCGACAAGTCTTAAAGTAGGGGGCATTTGTGGACGATGCAATTTTATTAAATTTAAATCCGTACAAAATTTAAATTATATTAAATTCAAAATATATTAGTCCCGAATAAATATTATGGATTAATATAATTAAATTAATTATTTAAGTTCAAATAGGTATGGATTTAAATAAGACCCAATATTTATTGGGTTAGTCCATTAATTTAGGCTACAAATGATGAGCCCACTTTACTAAGCCAAAAATATTGTCATATTCTAGAGGCCCAAATAAGCGTCACGTGGCAAATGACGTGGCATGCCAAGTCAAGTGAAGGAGCAAATTGGACCGTGCCACATGTCAAATTGATGCAGCAGGCCCATGAAATAAAAGCCCATAAAAGACGTCACATCACTTAAATCTGATTGGTCAAAGGAAGTCCATATTCATCATGACTCTTTCTTTCCTACAACTATAAATAGAGGACACATAATTCAAAAAAAGGGACCCCCAGAACTCTAACAAATAGCAAGAGAAAGCTCGTAGATCAAACTCCGAAATTTCTCTAAAAAGCTTAAGCATTCAAATCAAGTTCATCAAGATTCGAGATCAAGACCGCAATATTTAAGAACAAGCTCAAAAGCCTTTGGATTCAAGCACAAGTCAAGATAAAGTCCCTCAAATCAAGAAATCAAGTTCAAATTCAAGATCAAGCTCGAAGCCCTTGAATTTATATTTGAAAAGACAAATCAGAGGATTCATAGAGATTGTAACACTCGCATTGAAATTAATAAAATGATTGTTGCAATATTTTCTTGTCTCGATTATTTATTTTTCAGCCTTAAGAATTTTATTGTCCAACACTCAGCTTTACAAGTGTTGAACCAAGAATAATTTTATAATGAACTTTCTTTTTCCCTTGAAACCATGGTCATAAACAGGGGTGTGCATCGGTCGGTTCGATTTTATGTATTATCATTCGATTTATCAATTTTCGATTTCTAAATATGCTAAACCAATAACCAAATCAATAAGATATTTTTTATTGGCTTTTAGTCCTTAACGGTTCGATTTTCGGTTTGACCAATAAGAAAATACTCATAAAATAAAATAAAAATAGTAACTAACATAAAAAGAAACCAATCTTAGTTGCAACCAAAATCCTACATGATTTGTTTTAATTTACAAGAATCTTAGGAGAAATTAAGAGTTTGTATAATTGAAATAATTTTTTAATATATATATATATATATATATTAATTTACTATATTCTTATTGGGTTATCTATTTATCTAATAACCAAATAAGAAAAACTGAAATCGAATCAATAACCCAATAATTTTTTTAATAAAACCATTAAAAATCGTTAATCCAATAACCTAATAACAATAAACCAATAATATTTTTATAGATTTGATTTATTGATCGGTTCGATTTTTGCACACCCCTAATCATGAAGCGCAAAGAATAAAGGGTAAAACGTCTTTTCACACTAATAATCACAAAAAATAGCAGATTAAAGCAGTTAGAAAACCAAAATGGTTTTATTTGCAGCAAGTTTATTAGTCACTGGAGACACCTTTGCATTCATTCACAGTGGCCCTAAAAGGTCGGCGAAACTAACAACAGTGGCAGAATTTAGGATTTCAACATATTACTAGTCTAAGTTACGACTTCTATTACATTCTACTTAGTTTACTCTATTCACAATTTAATTTGAATCAAAATTATTGAGTTCAAATGAACTCATATTATCATCTTAATCTACCCAAATTTAAAATATATTAACCTGAAAGTCCTTTAAATTGTATAAATTTAAATTTATCTTTGTATAAATTTAAATTTATTTATAGTACTTTATACATCATACAGTTGAATAAGTTGACATTTAAAAAAGTTGTTATTAGCCACATGATGGTGCACAAATAGAGAACACATAAGCTAGAAAGGAAGAAATGACCAATAAAACTTTTTATTTGAGATGACTATGATTGTACCACATAACTATGAAATTACATTAATGCCCTTGGTCGTTCCCTAACTCGCATTTCTATATAAATAACTAGATAATGAAGGGCACGTTTACAGGCCCAATATTATAATTTTAAATATATTTATAGTTATTTAATTAATTTTTTTTTAAAAAAATAATTATTACTATTTCTAAATAAATTAAATATAATAAAATATCATACACTCTACACTCTAGCGCTTATTATAATATCAGATCAAACACATTCTGTTATATTAAACAACTAATTTTAATGTTCTACTTTATTTAAAAACTATACAAGAAAATAAATTAAAATTATAAATATCTATTTATTAACATTTTTTTATAGAATCATATGAAGAAATAAAGAATACTAATCCATACATAAATTGATTTTAAATGCATTTAAATTCATTTCATGTGTGTTTAACAAACGAAAATAAGGACATGGATGGAAGTTTTAATGAATCATAATGTTAAAAGATTGCTTTTATGTCATGTCTTATATACGTTAAAAATAGGAGATTAATTGAATATAATAAGCAAGAAATTTCTTTTAAAATGATTTGTCTATCTAAATTTACTACCTCAAATAAGAAGAATCTAAAGAATTAACAAAAGTTAACATGATATATATTGTAGTAATTTAACATTAGGTAGTTAATATTATATTTTAAATAAGTTGTTTAAAATAATTTTAACAGATGATTAGTAAGTAGATATGTTTCCATAATTTATATGTATTGTAATCTTGGTAATGATATGTATCAAATGAAGTTTTGAAATTATGGATGGATTCGCTTATTGTGTATGATAGATACACGTCTATTCAATAATTATGAATATTTTTTTTATTTATTTTACTATAATATAGTAATAACTACTTTATGTGATTAAATGTGTGGTCAAATTTAATTTTACTTTTTTATCATTTATGGAACATATGTGAGTATTTACACATCCACTTATAAACTATGTCTTCCAATATTTTAATTTTTATAACTTTGATTAGATATCGAATTCAAGATACATGAAAAAACTTCACAATGTTTATGCCGTGATTTTGGATAAGAGGAGAGAAATTTTATCTGAATATTAAATTAAAAAAATATTTAAATGAAACAAACTTCAAATATAATTTCTCTTTAAATTTAAAATTATTCTTTCTATTTGATTCAAGTATATTATTTAAATAAATAAGAAAAAAAAAGAGTATCATCATGAATTCTGAAGCTATTAGATAAAGAAATTTTAAGAAAATAACTTCTCCATAACCTTTCAAAGAAAAATAATGGGCCCCACTTCTTTAAGATGTCACTTGATTTTTTAAAATTTTTCAAAGCATGGTCATTAGAATTTTCTAGAACATGATTTTTTTTTCTTAAATTTCACCACTCTTTGCATGATGTACAATAAGCTTAAGCTAGACTTTTTGTAAATTGACAAATTTGCCCTTAGTCGTCCTAGATCAAAAACATTCTCTTATATTAAACAACTAATTTTAATGTTCTATTTTATTTAAAAACTATACAAGAAAATAAATTAAAGTTATAAATATCTATTTATTAACATTTTTTTATAGAATCATATGAAGCAATAACGAATACTAATTCATACATAAATTGATTTTAAATACATTTAAATTCGTTTCATGTGTGTTTAACAAACGGAAATAAGGACATGAATGAAAGTTTTAGTGAATCATGATGTTAAAAGATTGTTTTTATGTCTTGTCTTATATACGTCAAAAATAGGAGATTAATTTAATAGAGTAAGCAAGAAATATCTTTTAAAATGGTTTGTCTATCTAAATTTACTACCTCAAATAAGAAGAATCTAAAGAATTAACAAAAGTAAACATGATATATATTGTAGTAATTTAACATGAGGTAGTTAATATTACATTTTAAATAAGTTGTTTACAATAATTTTAACAGATGATTAGTAAGTAATTATGTTTCCATAATTTATATGTATTCTAAATCTTTGTAATGATATGTATCAAGTGAAGTTTTGAAATTATGGAGGAATTTGCTTATTGTGTATGATAGATACGCGTCTATTCAATAATTATGAGTATTTTTTTTATTATTTTACTATAATATAATAATAACTATTTTATGTGATTAAATGTGTGGCCAAATTTAATTTTACATTTTTATCATTTATGAAACATATGTGAGTGTTTACACATCCACTGATAAATTATGTCTTCCAATATTTCAATTTTTATAACTTTAATTAAACGTTGAATTCAAGATACATGAAAAAACTTCACAATGTTTATGCCGTGGTTTTGGATAAGAGGAGAGAAAGTTTATCTGAATATTAAAATTTAAAAAATATTTAAATGAAACAAACTTCAAATATAATTTCTTTTTAAATTTAAAATTATTCTTTCCATTAGATTCAAGTATATTATTTAAATAAATAATAAAAAAAGAAAGAAAGAGTATGATCATGAATTCTGAAGCTATTAGATAAAGAAATTTTAAGAAAATAATTTCTCCATAACTTTTTAGAGAAAAACAATGGGCCCCACTTTTTCAAAATGTCACTTGATTGTTTAAAATTTTTCAATGCATGGTCATTAGAATTTTCTTGAACATGGATTTTTTATTTTTTTTTGAAATTTCTCAATCTTTGCATGATGTACAATAAGTTTAAGCTAGACTTTTTGTTAATTGACAAATTTGCTCTTCGTCGTCCTAGTTATGGCTCTTCTTTATAATAAATAAAATATATAAATATAAAATAAAAATATAATATATAATAAAAATATAAATATAATATAAATATAGTAATATAAATATAATTTCAAAAAAAAAAAAAACTCCATTGAAGGACAATGACCCGGGTTTGAAATTTTTATTGGTAAACTCGAGCATGTTCTGCTTCAAAGTATACTTGATGTATTATTTGAAAAACTCCTTGAATTTTGAAAGCTAATGAAAATGGTTTGAAAATCAAGAATTCAACAGATTTATTAATTAACCGTGTGTATGAGCTTAATTATAATTTTGCCATTGATCGTACTTTAACTCACCTTTCTATATAATAATAAATAGTAGATAGGTACGCCCGTGCATTGCACGGGCCCAACGATGAAAGTCTATGTATTCTTCATACGTTTACCTCAAACGATGAATATAAATAACAGAAATTCACAATTTGATAAATGGGTTAAACTAGTTGAAGCTGGATTATGTTGTTAAATTACGAAATTGCTAAAATGATATTTTCAATCTGGATCATCATTCAACTCATCATTGCACTCACACGGGAATATAAAGAATTGTCTAGGAGAAGTTGAAAAACGTTGACGCCTCAATTGTTGTTACCAAAAAATTATCATGTCTATCACCTTTATCACAGAAAAGGGTACCGTTTCCACCACGAACCATAAAATGGTGAAAAGGGAGCATTTCGTCTGAAAAATACTCCTTTAACGGTTTCAATCTATCCATTCATTTCTCAAGTTAAAGTATTCAAGTAAATACCAAGAATCTCTGATTTCGGTTTCTTCAGATATTCTTGTTTTATAAAGGATTTCCTTCCAGAAAGAATAGCTTGCCATTAAAACCTCAATATTTAAACTTGTTACCTTTATGTCAACTCTTTGAAAAAAGTTCAATTCTATATGTCAAAGCAAAGAAATGCTCCATAACTCAAAACTTAATGAACAAAAACCATATATTATATAGGCTAGTTGAATGGCAATTTCCTACATCTCCCAAGAAAAGAAAAATACAAGGACATCGGAAACCTCCATTTTCAAATTCTATATAGTAGAAAAATGATGGGGGGGGGGGGGGGGGAGAGTGCAGTATGAAGAAATCTAGAACTACGAATATCTCAATTAGTAATAAACATAATGTGTATATTGTTCTTGAAAGAACACTCATTAATAAGATCAAACAAATACTTTGCCCTGAGTAAACATAAAACAGAACCTGCTTAGAAAGATGGAATAGAAGGTGGTGTATAAGCCCCTTGACACGCCAGACATTGTGCTTTAAGACTACGATTTGAGAATAATCTGGATGCAAAGATTGCATCTCCTGTCTTACAGATTCAATAAGAACCTCCCCAGTTGACCTGATAAGTCTCCCTAAGACTGCACTCGAGTCACCAAGGTTGGCTATATATAAGGTTCCACTGCAGATAACTCCGACAAGACAGCACGATCCAACAGCAGCAATGTGGTTTCGTTGGCCATTGTCTAGTCGCAACAGAGAGGAAATCTTCTTCTGTTGCTTGAAATACTTTCCGAATCACCTCAACAGACATAGACTGGTGCTCAGATATGAACCCTACATAATTTGGAGCATGCCATTGAGTGGAAAGACTTAAAAGGGGACAAAAGTTACACATATTAGCCCATGATATTCCACACAATCTATATATACTAAATAGCAAGAAATTCTTGCGTAGATTGTCGCCAAGTGGCAGTATAAGAAATTGCTATGTGTTAATTTTTAGCACAAATTAGTTAGGTTAGGTAAAATTAGTTATTGCTTTTGAATTTAAAATTAGAATTACTTTAATATTTTATATTTTGAAAAAAAAAAATGGGAAGTTACAATATAAGAAAAACATGTTGTCATTATTTAAGGAATTTATAAAACCTTTTTTTATTATTTAGAAGTTAGTGGATTTTTTATATCATTTATTAAACTTAAAAATAAATTTTAATTGAATTAAAATATTTGAATTTAATTTATATCTTAATTATTAAGTACAAACGTTGATTTAAAATTTGATTTGTAAAATAATTTAAAAAATAAAATCAAATTTAATATAAAAATAATAGTTAAATATTTCCTTAGTTATTTTGAGAAAGAATAATAATTACATAAAAATTCATTAAAATTTTAGCATTGAAATTGTCATGTTATTAGATTTTGTTACATCTGGCTAAAAATATTCACTTCCCCCAATTTAGATTCAACATTTAATATGTATATATTACATATACATTTTTAGATGAATTCGTCAGCATTTGTTTTTAGTTTATATTCTTAAAAATATTTCAAAAACTATAAGTTATATAAGTTATTTTAACTTCTTACATAAAAGTATTTTTAATTTTAAAAATAATTTGATTAAAAAAAGTATTTGAATAATAATATAAATTGGTTAAATTTGATTTGAAAAATAAACATACATTTATTTTAAAAAAATATTTTGACTTTACATCTTTTTAATCTATAAAGGAAATAAAAGAATACTACAATAAAATATTATTCTAAAAAAGACTAATAAACTAAATAAAACTAACTCATGCACGTCCAATACCACATTTCCCTACCCCAACGCAACCCCTCCAACTAACTCACATATACACTATTTACGCTCACACACTGTACTTTTCCAAATCAATATTTGAACGAGTTTATATTTTTAAAATTTGAATATGCAACTAATCTTATTCCTATAAAACTACCTAAACCATCTCACACATGTTCTTGAAGAACAATTTTTTTTCAAAGACTTATACTTCCATCTTTCTTCAACTACTTAAACTTGATAACACTTTTGCTCCTCATGCTATTCTTTAGGATTTCTTTCGTAATAGTTTCTTTATTTTTGACAATGAATCTTCCAGATTTTAAGTTATGATTGTAGACACGTAATTTTGTCTCCCTTAAAAGTTCAATTTTATTCATTTTTACCCTATCAGATCATGTACCCTCACCCACATAATTACATCCCACAAAAAAAAAAAAAAAAAAAAAAAAAACTCTCAACAAAATTCCTAACAAACTTTTATTCTTTTAACACCCTAACAACCCTCTCCAATAAGAAAATGACAAATCACCACCTCACCACCCCATATCCGACCACCTAACCCTACCCTACGTCACCCCCTCTCTTTTTTTTTCTTGTCCAAAAAGAAAGGACCAAAAGGAAAAATACAATATATAGAACACATACACAAAAAAAAAAAAAAAAGACCTCAGCAGATACAAAAAAAAAATCAGCTCTACTCTCTCTCTACTCTCTCTCTCTCCAAAAACTGAAAGAGAAAGCCGTCGTTCTCCGCCCTCTCTCGTCGTCGCCGGCGAGACCCCTCTCCTTCTTCTCCCTCTATGATGCCGCACCAGCCATGACCAACGACGCCGTCGCAGCCGTCCTTCCCACCCTCTGGTGACAATAGCCACCGCCAACAACAATCTACGCCGCCCCTCTCTAGCATTGCCGCCTCAACCATCGGAGAAAGCTCTGTCGCCGGCCGAAACAATAACGACCAGCAACACGAGCTGCTCCTCAGCCGCCGACCCAACCCGACTTCTCACCAGCGACGGCAGCAGGCACCAAAAATGGTGAAGCCGGTGACCCCTCAACGACACCCAGCCCGTTTTCCATCGATTCCAACGAGATTTCGTATATGGGTCTTCTCGATTTTTCATAATTTCAGTCTTGTTTCTTCTGATATTTATTATTTCTTAGGGTTTTAAATCCCTTCGAGTTTTCTACTCCTCGATATCGAGTTGGTTTGACTTGTGCAAGGTTAGTTGGAAATCGATGGTTTGGGGTTTCGAATTTGAGATCTTGGGTTGTTTTTTGAGTTTTATTCGGGTTTATGGGTTATTCATCGTGAGGCTTTGTCGTGGTTCTCAAATCTGTCCGGTTGAATTCAATATCGAGTTTGGAGTTGTTGGGTATCAAGGTTTAAATCGAGAGTTTTGGATCCGACTTTGTCTTTTGATCACATATTTTGGCACAATAAAAGCTTCAATCGAGGTCCAACTCTACACTTTCTCTTATCTATTTTATTATTTAGGATGTTTCGTATTTCGATTTGGATGTTCGTGTGTTGTTTGATATTTGTTGGTGATGAACGTATGTTGTCTTGTTTGGTGATACTCTGTTGTTTTATATGGACTCGTTGTTTAATTTCGTTGAAAAGTGATTGTGGGTCGTTGAAATAGAAATGATGAGTTGTGAAAATTTAGTATAAAAAATGAAATTTGGGGACGGGAATCGAAAAATTGATAAATAGTGAATATTATGATATTTTGATACATTGTTGGTGTTGAATGCGATATGTCGTCGAGCGGGTAAGCAAACAGTAAGCTCGGGTAGGCAAGTTTAGGATCGGTGTAGTGTTGGAATGATTGGAATATTTGTTGAATGTCTTGTTTATCGTATTTGGAAAGTGTATTTATTTAACCGGGGAATGCCCCGAGGTAATTTGTATTTATTCACTGGGTAATGCCTCAAAGAATTTTGTACGCTAAGGATGTTCGTGATCAAGGCCCGAGGCATCGGGTAAAGCATGGTTTAGGACTAGTGTAGGTTATTCCAATATTTTTATTTTGGGTTGTAATAATTGGACTGGACTTTACATTTTTTTTGTTTTGTTTTGTTATTATTTGATTATTTTGTGTGCTTTTGTGTGGTTTATGCATTTGTAACGTCAATTTAGCCGATACGCGCTGCCAAGTGACCGTGGTTGAACCACGGGATCGAGGGGTGCCTAACACCTTCCCCTCGGTCAACAGAATTCCTTAGCCGGAATCTCTATTCGCAAACCAGTTTAAGAGTCAAATGGTTTCAAGAAGGATTTTTCAAAGATGACTTGGCACACCGGATTATGCCAAGTGGCGACTCTGAATAAAAAATAAAAATAATCCTTTTCTGAAATAAATTTTCATTTCTTGTCACTTAAATAATAAAGCCCTTCCGAACTTTAAAATATCTCTTTTTTGGAGTACGTAAAAAAAGGGGTGTGACAATGATTTTTCATAATGTTGATTGCGTACATATGATGAACTCACCAATTATAAGCAATGCAGGTTGAAAGTTCGAGTTGTACAATGATCATATCGCGATTAGTCACACATTTTATTCTTTGTTGCATTGATTGTCCAAGATAAAAAGGTATGCAATTTTTTTTAAAAAATTATTCTTTTAATTATTTGTTTTAAAGTTCTCTATTGATTTATATTATGGCTAATATGCTTATTTTTTTGAAAGGTTTGCTACTCTTTCGATATATAGTCTGGGCTGAAATTTCTATGCTATGCTATTGCTCCTAAGAGAAAATAAATCAATCAAGAAGAATCCGGCATCAAAAAAAATTCTCTTTCTTTAGAGAAAGTTTTGATCGATAAGAAGCCAAAAGTCAGCAACAAACTTTCAAACGACGATGAAATCAATATATGAGATAGCAAGAAGAAGAAGAAGAATAGTTCGAAAGAAGATAGAGAATTCGGAGATGAAAGACGGAGAAGAATTCGAAGAGGGACAAGATCTATTTATTTAAAGTACGGTGATAAATGCATCCTTGGTTATTTTAAGTGTATCATTTTTTTTAATTGATAAATCTTTTTGATTTCTTAATTATTCTTAATTATTGATTTTGATATGATATAGTTTATATGACTTAAAATCACAAGTTCACAATTCAATTTCAAGCCCAGTTTTTGTTATTTTCACAAAATACTCCTTGGAGTAGTTGTATGTACAAATAATATTGTAAAAATTTATTAGGATTAGGAAGTCATAAGAACTAATTAAAAACTAAAGGAAGCCATACAAATTTAAAAGAAATTTTCATGAACACAAATTAATTTCAGAGACTAGTTTAGTAAAATCATATTTTTCATAATTTGCTCCTAGGAGATAATTGGATAGAATCTAAATGTTTGAACATAACCTATTTATAGGAGGTAAGTTTTGTTTACAATTCTAAAAGAAAAAATATTTTAAATAGTTTATATATATATATATATATATATATATTTATTTTGATTTTTACTAAGACTTTTATGGTAGAGAATTCTTTATCTTCGTTGCATATTAGACTAGTGTTATTATCTTCTAAATTCATAAGTTCTGCTTCTAATTTTTCTAAATGTACTGCTTCTTGGGTATTCGTTTCTTCTATGGTGATTTTTGTTTTTCCTTTTTCTAGAATAGTTAATCTTTGTTCTAGATCATTTAATCGGGTTTCTAAAGTAGACACCCTTAGGTTTAGGATTTGATTGTTCGCATATTTTTGTCCGTTATTTATCTCTGATTCTACTTTTATTTTTAGAGTGTTTTCTATACAATTTATACATGCTTCTAGGTAACATTTTTTACATTTAGCTCTATTGTCTTTGCTGGGATACCAATTACATATACGACATCTATTGCTGTCTAGGCCTTTGTTTCTTTGGAATTCATGTACACATTCTTGAGTAACATTCATTAAATTATTGATTACTAGGTTGTTTAAATCTAAATCTTCTATCTCTTGTCCTAGTTCATTAACTAAGTTATCTTCTTCTGATTCTGAAGAATCATATTTTGAATTATCTTTGTCATTTATATCAATACTTATTATTGAGTATATACTTTCTGTATCTGACATGTATTCATCTACGTTTAATAAAGTTTCTTGGAAATCTTCTATTAGTTGAGAATTTCTAGTTCTATTATTATTTCTCTTAGGACATACATTGGCTAGATGGTCTATGCTACCACACGTATAACATTCTAATTTATTTTTATAATTTCTGTCGTTTCTATATTTTCTAACATGTCTATCTCTATTTAACCAAGGTTTTTTAGCCTTTGACTTTCTTAAGAAGTATTGTTTTCTACTATATGGTTTTTGATTATTTCTTTTCGTATATTTTTTATGTTGTTTCTGATCGTAATTTTGGGTTGCGTATATAACAGATTTACAGAAATTCATTTCATTTCTTTTTAATTGTTTTTGTATTTGTATGTTTGTACACTTTTCTGTTAATATATCCATTATATGTTGTGTTCTATGTCCTATTGTCCATTTTAAATTCGGGTTGGCAACTACCCCATCTCTCTTATACCATCTATCTTCTATTTCTCTTCCTAAGGCTCCAGGTAATTTATTGAATAATTTTTTGCCTAATTCTTCATTAAAAGTATTTCCGCTGACGGTACAATAATAGAAATAGTCTTGTAGGAATTTCTTTATATATACCCAATGCGAAATACTTAATTGTTCTAGTTTGATTAATGCTTCCTTTTGTAGTGCTAATAATCCACTATTTGGATCTTTCCCAGTTAATAACATATGCATTTTGTTTGTGAAATTATAGGAATTTGGTCCCATACTTAATAAAACTTGGAAATCATATGGGCAGTTTGTCTTAAAACTTTCCCATGTAGCTTTTGCAGATTCTCCTAAAAAGGTTTCTAAATATTTATACATTGTTTCCGTATCTGTTTCCGTATAATGTCTTAAGTAATCTGCAGCTACTATTCCTTTCCATAAGTCTATTACTGTATCCCACATTTGGGGATCATATGCTGCTATATTTAGAATTTTACCTTTACTTCCTCCTTCTTGTAGTTTAATTGGTTCTTCTATTGGCATTCTTTTACCCGCTGGTTTTATATGATCTCCCCTAAGCTCTGTATCTGGGTTTATCCTAATTGCTGGTCTTCTAGGTGCATTACCTGTACTATAATCTATTGGTTGGGGATTAGGGTTTGTTTGTTGGAATGGGCTAGCACTTGAGGAGCTAGTTGGTTCTAATTCTGCCAGTTCTTTATAACTGATGGTAGAACTTAATATAGAGATTGTGTCTTCATCTTTTCTTTCAAAGACTGATTTGTTATTTCTATATCCTAAATTATCATTTCTCTCTAAGCAGTTTTTAAAATGTTCTACACATTCTTCGATTTTCATGTCGTCCTTTTGACATCCTTTACATTTAAAAGTTATATATTTATATTCTTCCGCTAAATTTTCAGCCTTTTCTATGGCCATGTCTACTTCATATCCTTCTTGTAGGACTTCTATATTCATAAACTCGCTTTCTGTTTCGATATTACTTTCTGTTTCATCATCGTCTAAATTTCTTTTAGTTGTGTAATTATAATCTATAAACTTGATCGAAGTTTCTCCTTTACTTGTAGTATATAATAGATGAGAGTCTGGTGTAAAAATTTTTGGTTTAGTAAATTTGTTTAAATTCCATTCTAATCCTACATATATTTCGAGGTCTATTTTTATTGGTTTTATTAGACTTATGTCTTTATTTTCCATTATTTCAACTACATCATTTACTTTTAGTTTAAATTTTGTATTACTACTTAAGGTTAATTTTCCAATAAAACCTATGCACATTAATAAATTATTTCCACTATTCATTTCTTCGTATCCTTTAGTTTGGTTCCTATTTTAATGTTTTTTCCAAATTCTTTTAAGTTCATTAGGAAGTCTGGACTTATATAGAATATTCCTCCATTATTTGTCATATCTACTTCGGTTAATCCTATTATTGACTTCTTAATATCTGACCATCGATCATCATATATTGTTATTAATACTTTGGATCTTAGATTTTTTCTAGTTAGACCTTTTATTCCTATAACAATTAAACCCATATGCATTAATAGCATTCTATTATTTTTTTAGATATCTTAAGGAATTAGCATTTACTAAATCTAGTATTTTAAAATCTTCTCCTATAGTCGATATTTGCTCTTCTCTATAATGTCTATATAACTGATTATCTGTAGAAAAATATCCGGCGTTATATAGTGTTTTAGGATTTAATAATTTTAATTGATGTTGTTGGAAAATTTGTAAGTCTTTGTCTACATCTATTATTTCGTTAAGTTCTTGGTTCTGCTCCATATTAGGTTGTCTTCTGCATATTCTAGATAATATATTATTATTTCCTATTCTATTCTCTGAAAAACTTATTCTTTGTCTTTCTTCTCCTTGTCTTTCATTATTTTCGATGGTTCTCCGTCTATTTGATAGAAAGTCCATTTTTGTGGTTTTCTTATTATATTTTTTCGTTCTTGTTTAGGAGTTAATTTAATTCGTTTTAATTGGTTAATAAGTTCGTCTATTTCGAGGTTATTTTTTGGTTGGACTTCTTTATTTATTAAGATGTCTATTTTCTTATGTAGTTCGGGTAATTCTGGTTCTTTCTGGAGGGATTTTTGAGTTTCTTTGCCTTTAATTAAGATGTCTATCTTTTTGTGTAAATCTAATAATAACTCTATTATGGTATTATTTTGTTTTAGTAGAATTTTATCTGTTTGACTTGAAGGTATATGCCTAGATAATCCTTCAGGTTCACTATGATAATTTCTTGATTTCTCTAGTGCTTTATTGTAATTTATATCTTCTTCACTCGTGAAAGTGATATTTCTTCTAATCTTTTTGTTATTTCTTGCAAATCTTTGATCTCTGTTGTTATATTTTCTACTTGTTCTACAAGCTTAGATATTTGTTGAGTTGTTTTTACTTCCAATTCTTTAGGTCTTTTTATTATGGTTTTTATTAGTTTTTCAATTTCTAATTTTGTAGGTATTTTTTCTAAATTAAATTTGTGTTTTTAAATACTGAATTTTTCTGTCTATTTCTACTTCTTGTGACTTTAGATAATCTAAATTTTGTTCTATCTTATCTAATGTCTTTTTATGTTTATTCTGAGTAAATTCTATTTGGTCTAGAGTTCTTATTATACTATTATCCTTTTCCTGAATTTTTTCGCTTGAATTTATTAGAAAGTCTATTATTGTATTATATTGTTTATCTTCTGAATGTAAAATATGTTCACCCTGGTTGAAATTACACCTTATAGTAGAGTTGTCTTTTAATACTCTATATTTCTTTTCTGGTTGAAATCTAAGATCTAGGTAATCGAGGTGTTTTAACGAAGCTATCTTGTTATCCTAAGTGGTTTAAGTTAAGGTATTTTTTGCTTTGCTTAATTTGATATTTCAATCTATTATTTGTATAGGTTATATCCAATTCTACTTCTTGTATATTTTCTATCAGCCTAGATTGTTCGCTAATTAATGCTTTTTTATAATAGTTAGATGTTATGGTAATTATTTCGTCTGTTTCTTTAAAATTTAAAATATCTATTTCTAGGTTTCTTATTTCTTTATTTAACAACTCTAATCTTTCTACAAATTGTTTTCGAATTTTTACAAGTTGATGTTTATATATAAATTCTCTATAATATTGACGTTGTATTTCCCTTATACACTCAATATATCTTATTGGCATTTATTATCCTAATTGATAAGCTTTTCTCTTAATACGTTCTTTAAGCCACTTTATTCCTGAAGTATTATTTTCTAAGTCTCTCTCACAACCTTGTATCTTCCAATTTAACGCGCTTAATAAGTCGTTATAAACTTTATGTAATCTATTTACTTTTAGTAGCCTTTTTCGACTTTCTTCTAAATTATGTTTTCTAGTTATTATGTTCTTTCTTTTTCTGTTTTCTCTCTCTATATATATACCTAAAATTTTTGAAGATGATTACAACTTTTTAACACCTTATGGTAATTGTAGTTATTTAATTTTGTTTTATATTTTATTAGCCTTTGTAATAGAAAAGGGCATGTTTACATGTATGTATTAATCTATATTTATATATTATTAAATCTAACTTTATTGATTTATTTCATATTTATTACGTATTAAACTTTTAAATTTGTACAAATAAATTTCTAACTTTTTAAAATTCAATTTTCTTTTATTTTTATTATTGTAAGATAATTAAGTAATGTGTTAATATTTGAAATTTTTATCTTTAATACAAACAATTAAATACAAAAGAAGAAAAAGGACAAAATCGAGAACAAATTCTTAAAATAACCTACTCCATTTATCATATATCCAGAAAAATAAAAAATTATGGAAGATCAGAGTCCTAATTATGATGATTAGTAGGATTGCATAATTTTTTTGGACTAAATATCCTATAATTTTTCACTCTGAACTGGGTTAAGAAAAGGTAAAAAGAACGGACCGTGTCTTTTTTTTTTTTTTTTTTTTTTTTTAATTGCAATAATAATAAATCAGTTTTATTTTTTTAAAAAAGCCAAAATAGTAAAAAGAAAATATAAAAACCTAACCTCCTAATGCACGTCCTCACTTCCTATCCCTATTTCCCTGACACGTCTCACACACAACCATTTAAGAATTTTTACTTACAAGATCAAAACCAAATTTAGCTCACCTAAATATGTGACACTGTAACTGTCAAACAATATATAAATATCCCACATTCATAATTTTCAATGACCTATAACTGATTACAAATTATTTTGCAATTTCTGATCTCGTATCTTCTAAGAAAATATATAAATTTATCCTTTCAAAAAATAAAACAAAGTTACTTTCAGTTTTTCTTCCTATGTGGTATTAGATATTTAGTGTTAGTGTAACTCTTACTTAGATTATTTCTTAATTATTATTTGAATTTAATTCTCTGTAAATTTTCTAGGATTTCACACAAATAATCGTAAGCCATTTTTTGAGATGTATGGAATTTTATTTCACTTTGTTTTTGTTTTATGTTTTTTTGTGTCCCATTTTCTAAATATATTTTACTCATGAATTTATTATCATTATCACAAGGATGGGGCTGCTCCACCCTTAATCAGCGGTCGAGAGTTCGACCCTGGGTATGGAGAAAACTCTGTTGAGAGCGCTGTCACCTTAATGAGCCCTGCAACACGTGATCCGAATTAGTCAGGGTTCCAATGCGAGCACCGAACATCTGATGGGAAATAAAAAAAAATTGTAGGATTTACTTCTTTCTATTTCACATTAAATATATACATTGATATACAAAATCTATATATACAATTTTTAGAATTATAAATTTGGTATTATAATTTTTTATTCATTTTCAATATTTTTTATTACTTTATTTTTAAAATTTTACTCTGTATTTGGATACACAATGATCCAAAGCATGGAGAATGTTTTACATATGCTTTTATTTTGGATTAATATTGACTTGATTGATTAACATAATTTAAGAATTCTTCCAGGTTTAAGTTATAATGATTTATTTTTAATTTAATATCTTAAATTAAAGGCTATTTGTTATATTAATGCTTCTATTGAAAGAGATAAATTCAATAGTAAAATTTTATTTTGTTATAGATTTTAAGGAAAGAATTTTGGTGCATCATAAATTCTTTATTGATATTAACAATTATTGTATACAAATATTTACGGTCTAAGGTTGATGGAACATTTGATAAAAATATTTTAGAATTTTAATGAAAGTATATTTAGTTGTCACAAATAATGATCATAAAAGTATTTTATATATATCCGCATTTAAAGATTCAAGATGACAAGAAGAAAAAATAAAAATTATAACAAAAGAGTTAGGATGTTCTACATCAAGTCCTAACTCAATGGATTAGATCTTTAAATACATAAATAAATATCTTCAATTGTCATCATAAAATATATTTTATATTAGTTATTGTTATGTTTCATGTTGTAGATACCATAAAAGTAATAACCTTATAGAAAAATGAATTACACTTTGAGCATATTTGTATACTCTTTTTATGCTTTTCTCCATTTTTTCTGAAGATAAGTAATTTTATTTAATTAGAGCCCGTTTGAATAAATTTATAGTGTATGATTTATAAGCCACAAGTAATAAGTTAGGATTCCTAACTTATGAATTTTAGCTATTTATTCAGTCATTATTTATATTATTTCTAATATACAGAATTATTCTACAAATATATTATGAAATATTATTCTTTATATAATTCATTATTGCTAATTATATGTGAAATAACTAGAATTTATTCCTTATAAATTTTTGTATAATTTATTCATGCTTGTTAAATATAAAATCTATCAGAATTATTATTATTATTATTAAATCTTTTTCCTTTCCTTTTGAAGAAGAAGTTGAAAATTTCGTTGTTTCTTCGAGTTTTAAAAGTCGATGATCAGTAACCATTTGATTTTGAGGGAGCGAAATAATTTCCTTTTTGAGTTTTTCAACTTCGAGTTTTAAATCGTCGAAAGTGGTGTCTCTACCAGGAGTTTTACTTATAGCAAGCCGTCGATTTACTTCAGCTAAAGAATAAGACATAGGGTGATTGTTGAAAGTGTTATCTCTAGACGTACTAGAAGAAGCAGAAGTTTTTTGGGTAGTTGTAAATTGATAGATGATAATTCTGATTGCACTCTTCTTATTGAAACAAATTTTATAAAATCCAAAATAACTACTCGACGACCTATTCGGTGGG
>NC_061119.1:188836189-188865140 GCF_002878395.1 Capsicum annuum
TCCTCTTAAAAATCTCAACTTTGCATTTGTTGAAATACTACAAGTCAGTATGAAAATAATGAGATTGGCAACTATTAGTATCTTGAAACTTGCAGCTGACAAGCAAATGATACACCACTTATAGTTTACTACTGTATTTAATGCAAATGCAATGAAATGATTTATCAATGATGTACTTATAATGGTTCACACATGACAATGAATCACTCTAACAAATGAAAGAATTCAACAAAAATATAACAGAGGACTTTCAAAGTAGTCAAATTCATTTTTTCAACAAAGAACAATATGGTCAGTCAGATTGAATCCAAAATTTCAGACTTTCGGAAAGAAAAGACATAAAACTGAAATCAAGGTAAAAAAGACATTTTTTTGTTGTTGACTATCCAAATTTCAAGAATCACAAATACTATTTCAAAACCAAATATAGTAAATATAGCTGAACACAAATAAGATATGGCATCAACAGGAACAGAGAGAAGTTCAAAAGGAGTATGATACTAATTTAAAAAAAAAAAAACTCACCTTTGAAGATCTGAAAGTGAAAAGAGGTTTAGATCTGTGAAACCATCAAATCAAAGGGAAAGTAAAGTGGGTAATGAACAGTTTTGTTTGTTTGTGTTTGTTTGAGAATGAAGATGAAGAGATTCAAGAAAACACATAGAAGAAAAAAGAGCAACAGTGAAAAAAAGGAGTGATCAAATGGAGAGAGAAAAGGAGTGTTATTTGTTCAATATATGGCCAAACTGAATACTATGGTCTCACAGAGCAGACAAATCCCATTAAAAACTAATAATTAGGGGCTCCACCCCCCACCCCCCACCCAACAGAGTGATAATGCTCCTATGAAATACAATAGTGATAATCAAGATACCACTTTTGTCGGCAGTTTAATGTATAAACAAAATATCAAGAAGACATTGAATGCCAATGAAGCAAAATGTTATCTTTGCAGCAGCAGATTCTTGGCAGCACATTCTTATCACACAAGATACCAAATGCGAGCTTACATTTCATCCATCTCGCTCCAATACGATGTGTAACATCATCGTCAATCTCCCCATTCCCTTGGATTATTAATCGAAGATACTTGAAACAAAAGACATAATAATCTATAATGTTTTTATAAGGGTAGTTTCCAGCTATTTTGCGCGTACCTCAACTATTCTACCAGGTACTTGTTATCTCCCACCGCACAAATTCCGGTAACTCTCCACAAGACTTGGACAGATAGCAAGAAAACACCCATCATCTTGTCACTGCTATGATTTGAACTCTCATCTCCCATGCTTTTACCCACTTTGTTGACAGCAAAGCTACACTGCGGGGACCAAAGAGGTTCTCTATCTCATTGGAAAGGTAAAAGAGGTACAACTTAATGGATTATGTGTAATTCACTCTATGCTTAAGTAACTAATATTTTTTCTATCTATCAAATTAGTTTCAGAAAGTGCATCACAAATTCTACAGAATGAAAAGAACTACACAGACACAAAACTTTGGCAAAAATCATCAAGTAAAATTCCAACTTTCATACAACAATATAGACTCAAGCCATTACTCTATACATGGACCTAGCTCAACCCAGATGAAGAAGACAAAAACCAATTCCATCAATCAATATGCGGACTTTATCACACTAAAACTATCAGTCGTTCCCTTTTCCCTTTTTCTACCTGAAATGTCGTTGACTCACCATCATTCATAGTTGAGGTTTGTTTCAATAAATAATTGGTTATAATTCATGGAGAAAACTCGTCCACCTCATGATTCAATGAAACTTGAAAAAAAGGGATATTTTAAGTGTGCTTTGACCCTCACTCAATCATAATAATTACAATAATATCAAAGATAATTCGCTCTTTATTTTTTCGCAAAGTTGAAAAAATGCCCATTCAAAGGGAAAAGAGATGAAAGAGTTAATGTCTATTTAGTGCTTTAGTCATACTCCCTCTCTGTCGAAATAAGTGAATTGTTGAAATATTTATTGATGTTTCAAAATAAGTAAATTATTAAATTTTTTTTTTAAATTTATCATTATGATTTGACAATCACTTAACTTTTGAAAAGCTATTACCAAGGTATCATTTTTAGGGTAAAAATGGAAAGTTATGTTAAATTTATGACTTTAATATTTTTTTTTACTGTATGTGCCAAATTTCAACAATTCATTATTATGAAATGGAGAAAGTAACAACTTTCAGAGCATAACCAACGGATTAGAATTTTTACTTCATGCAATTAACCAATAATGGAAGAGCTGCAACATTGAATCATCCATATGGCGGAGACACCAACGCATGACAACCTTCCGTAACTTTGTCAAAATGGATCTCTTCACTGGTACTATTATTTTCGATTGTTTTGTGTTGCCGCCGATGACAATGAAAGCAGTGTTGCAAGTATTCTTGAGTATTGTAAATCTTTATAATGATATGTATCAAGTGAAGTTTTAAAATAATGGAGGAATTCGCTTATTGTGTATAATAGATAGACGTCTATTCAATAATTATGAGTATTATTTTTATTTTACTATAATATAGTAATAACTATTTTATGTGATCAAATGTGTGGCCAAATTAAATTTACCTTTTTATCATTTATGAAACATATGTGAGTATTTCCACATCTACTTATAAACTATGTCTTTCAATATTTCAATTTTTATAACTTTGATTAGACGTCGAATTCAAGATACATGAAAAAACTTCACAATGTTTATGTCGTGGTTTGGATAAGAGGAGAGAAAGTTTATCTGAATATTAAAATTAAAAAAATATTTAAATGAAACAAACTTCAAATATGATTTCTCTTTAAATTTAAAATTATTCTTTTCCTTTGATTCAAGTATATTATTTAAATAAGAGAAAATACATAAAGACCCTCCTGATCTTGTCCGATTTTTTTTAAAAAACACTAAAACTTTACTTCCGACCTATTACCCCACGATTCTTTCTTAGTTCGTTGTAAATGCACCATTTTTCGCTGAATTCCAGTCACAGGAAAGAAAGTGAATACACGCACCAATCAGATGTTGTCACTTATTAAATAATTTAATTTCATATTTTATTTATATTTTTCAATAAAATTTTCCTTTTTATTTTAATTATCACCCCACCCCACCCCTACCCCGTCCAACATATCCTTTTCCATTCTCGTCCAGCAGCTTTCCTCCATCCCACCCCTATCCAGTTGGTGATTTCTCCATTTTTCTTTGGTTTTAATTTCGTGTTTATGTTAATTTTGTATTGCTTCCTAATTTGTATTGATTTATGTGTTTGTTGATTGTGTAATGATGAGATCAAAACTCCATTAAAATGGAGCCTTATAGTTCTTCTAAGAGGATATATATTGGGTTTTATAAATTTGTTCAAAATGTAAAAAAAAAAAAAATAAGAATTTGAAATTGAAGAAAGTAAACATGGTGATGGTAGAGTTATGGTGAGTAGAGTTATGGTGATGATGGAGAGGATTGAGGAGAAAGAGAATTATGGTGATGATGATGTTGTTGTTGCTCTAATTAATGTTGTTGTTGTTGTAATTAATGTTGTTGTTATGGTGATGGAGAAGGTGTCAATGGGGAAGAAGACAATGATGGGTGGGGGTGTTGCACGGGGGAGTGGGTATGGGATAATTTTAAAAGTAAATAAATATTATTTTTTTTAAAAGAAAATAAATTATATATCAAATTATTTACACATGACAGCTTTTAATTGGTCAATAAAAGTCAATTTTGAAATTTTCACGCACAACAGACGTGTGTATACACGCAAAGGATCAAAATGGTGTATTTGCAACGATTTAAGTAAGATTCGTGGGATAATAGGTCGAAAGTAAAGTTTAAGTGTCTTTTTTAAAAAGTCGGCCAACATTAGGGGGTCTTTATGTATTTTCTCTTCAAATAAATAAGAAAAAAGAAAGAAATTGTATGATCATGAATTCTAAAACTATTAGATAAAGAAAATTTTAAGAAAAGAACTTCTCCATAACCTTTTAAAGAAAAATAATGAGCCCCACTTCTTTAAGATATCACTTGATTTTTTAAAATTTTTCAAAGTATGGTCATTAGAATTTTCTGAAATATGGATTTTTTTTTTTTTGAAATTCCCCTCTTTGTATGATGTATAATAAGTTTAAGCTAGATTTTTTGTTAATTGATAAATTTGCTCTTGGTCGTCCTAGTTATGACTCTTCTATATAATAAAATATATTATATAAAAATATTAAATACGTAAAAAAACTAAAATTTAATTAAGTTAAGAAATTATTTTAATATTAATAAGGGAAAAATTCACAAATAGCATACTCAAGACCCTAATTATTAGTTTCATAGCAACACTTTCATAATTACTTAGTGTAACAACTTGTATTTTGTATTTTTAAAAACTGTTGCTATAAAAATACATATACAACTAATTTTACTGCCCTTAATTAACTGAAAGTGGTTGAGCTAAATATGATATAATTACCCATTAATTAAATGTATAGATTCCTTTTCCATTAAAAACTCTTAAATCACGTAATTTCCGTTATATATTAACAACAGTAAACAAAATTCAAATTGCAATTATTTCCATTAACGTGTTCATCCAAAAAAAATAGCAAATTCGTCTAAAATTTCTTCAAATTCAAATCAATTTCGACTGAAATTTCTGTTGTTGAATCAAATTCAATTGAAGTTTCTTCAAATTCAACATCAATTTCAAAACAAAGCGTTAATTTCGTTGAATCAAATTCAATTGTAGTATCTTCAGTTTAATTTGTTTGAATTCAGCAATCAGTAGCAAATTCAACCATTACTGTTGTTGAAAGTACTTAATGATTATTGTTTTTCGGTTCAATTTTTTTTCCTACCATTACTGATGCTCTGTTCTATTTTTTGTTGTCGTCGTTAATTTGTTTTAAAAAATTTGTAAATGAATTTCGTGTTACTAGCAATGCAGCAGTAAATTCAACAAATAGAACAAATAAATTCGTAAATTCAACAATATGTTGCAAATTTCAGCTAACTTGTTGTTTCTTGTATTAAAACTTCGAAATTCAACTATTATTTTAGGGATCAAAAATTGACAGTATAACTGTATATATGATAAGATCTTTTATATTTGTTTTACTTGTGTTCGATTCAGTAGTTTCTGTATTTGGTTGTATTTGGCGTTGATCAAATACCGTGTCATTGTATTTACCTGAAAATTTTTAATTTTGTTCTAAGTTTTGTGTAACAAAAGTTTTCTAAATGTATTTTTTAGTATTGTTGTTGGGTCATATGAAGTGATTGAACAACAAACTGATAGAATTCAGTTTGTTTGAGCTGATGAAATTCTGTTTTTTTTTTTTTTTTTTTTGAATTTTTGCTTGGTGGAATTTAAGAGTACAACTTTATAATTGAAAATTACTTTTATATATGATTTGCTTGTATTTGATTCTGAAAGTTTTGAATTTGATTGTAGGTAACCTACAACATAAATTTTGTGAAAATTTATTATCGCTGAAAACTTTTGATGTGTTTGTATTTTACTTTAAACAAATATTGTGTAAATATATTTTTTTATTGTAGATGTTGGTTGTGTAACTTTGTTTGCAATTTAAGCTGAAAAGTGTATGTTGTAACAATTGACATCTGATAAAATATGTATATTTGTGTATTTTTAGTTAAATCAATTAGAAATGAGAAGCATACCAGTTCTTGTGAAGCACTTTGGTAGGTGGATGTATGAAAAAAAACTACGAAGATTACGTCACTGATGTTATATTGTTGAGCACAACATCATCATTCATTGAGCTACATGATGTTTTGGCATCTCACTTAAATATGGACTTAACCAACAAACGTATTCTAGGAGAATATCAAATTACTGGTAATACAGGGCAAATATAAATACATAATGATATGGGTTTAAAGGTTTTTATGTTGCAGAAAAAAGAGATACAAGACATGAATTGTCTTTCTTTATATGTAAGCATTTTGGAGAAAGTTATAGGGAGCAGCTTTGCAAGTTCATCCGTGTGTGTTACTGAAAGAAGAGCCGTCTGTAACAACGTGCAAGCAGTATTAAGTGCAAATGACGAAAGAGCTTTGGTGGTTTCTGAAGATACTACAGCATTAGATGTATTTGAGATGGATACGGTTGAGGTGATTGTCTCAAAACCACATCACAAGCATATTGAGACAGACCAGGTTTACTTGACAAAAAATATTTTAAAATCAATCATAAAGGACTATACAATTAAGGAGAAATTTCAAACGCGAAGTGAAAGGTCAAGTAAGAAATGGTACGTATGTTCTATATCATTTTTATCATGTTTAAAATGAGTTTGGATATATATTTTGATAGTATTAAAAATATTATGCAGTTATACATTATTTTACAAATCAAGAAAATGCGATTTTTTAATGTGTGCATCAGGTATGGGAGATTCTGGAATGTTTAGAATAAGAGAATTCATACCTCAACATACCTGCCCAGTGAAGGACAGGATTTATCCAAAAGTGCATGCTACTAGTATGTTGATAGGTGGTATGGTTAAACAAAAAATCAAGAACCACAAAAGAAATTATAGTGCTATCAAAATAAAAAATGACATGAAGGAAGAGTTTGGCAGGGATTTGACATACACTTTATGTTGGAAGGCCAAGGAAAGAGCATTAGAAGAGTTAAGGGGTAAGCCATCTGCATCCTATGAAAAATTACCATCCTACTTATATGTTTTAAATAATACATATCCCAAGTCATATATTAGAATGAAAAAGACAGATGAGAATGAGTTCTTGTATGTATTTATAGCTCTCCGTGCATTCATTAAAGGATTCGATCATTGTAGACTTGTCGTAGTTATTGATGGTAGTCATCTGAGAGGAATGTATACCGGGATATTTGTAACTGCATGTACGATGAATGGAGCAGGTTAGTATAACTTTATATATATTTTATATTTACGTTGTAGAACTGGTTGCATATTTATATGTATTTTCTGCGTATCAATTGAACATACAAATGTCTAGTTCATATATTCATTTCTGTTTAAAAATATATATATTTGCAAAGTTTCATGGATGAAACATGTTTACTTGATAATGTATGAAAGTGATGTGCATTTACATGTTAGTATATGTAATTGATTCTATTTTTTTTTGATAAAATATATAATTTTTTTGATCTGTAATTTAAAAAAATACATATCCAGTTATTATATGTATTTATATCTGAATGTCCAAAATGTATTTATAATTACAGGTCATATATTTCCTTTGGCATATAGTGTGCTTGATTGTGAAAATAATGCATCTTGGACTTGGTTCTTTGGGAATCTAAAGGAAGCATACGGGGAAAGACAAAATCTGTGTGTTGTATCAGATCGAAATTCAAGCATCATAAAGGAAGTTGGTGATATGTACCAAGATGTTCTGCATTATGCATGCATGTGGCATCTATGGGGGAATGTGAAAGAACTTTACAAAAAGTCACACGATGCATTATTGGAGATCTTTTATACAATGACCAAAGCATATTCAAAGATAGAATTTCACATGTTAATGAAAAAGGTTGAGGTAGTTGATATTATGGTGAAGAAATATTTAGAATTGGTTTGTTACGAAAAATGGGCTACGTCCTATGCAACAGTTCACCGAGGATGGACTATGACTTCGAACATTGCGGAGTCAATAAATAGAGTACTTGTATCAGATAGAGAACTGCCAATTTATGATTTTCTTGAGGAAATTCAATTGTTGTTTGCAAAATGGAATTGCAAAATTAGGAAGAAGGCTTCATATACCTTCACAACACTCATTGAAAAGTTTAATAACATACTCAAAGAAAACGAAGCATTGTGTATTCGTATGACGGTATGATCTTTTAGATTTGTTGAATTTATAATTCTGAAAACATAAGTAATATAATAACTTCCATTCAGTTCTAGATTAATGGAAACATATAAAAATAAACAAAAAGAACACTAAAAAATATTTTATCTATTCTGCACATGTATTTTTGGTACTAAAAATTCTACACACTACATATGTACTTACACACTACATATGTATTTTTATTGCAAAATCTGAACACTACATATGCATTAATGTCTATCAATATAGTAAAGACCATCTACATTTTTAAATAAATATTTTTTTTAATTTGTCTGTATTAAATATATATTTATTTAAATGTATAGTTGTCTACCAAAATACTTATGCTGGTGTGGTTTAAATTTATAATTCTGAAAACATATGTTGTACTCGTATTTGGTTTGCATCTTTTTTGTAGCAGTGCATTTACATATTTCTTTTGATATCAGGTTGTACCTTTCACAGAATATGTATATACGGTGCATGACAAATAAAAGCATTTCATCGTTTGCCTCAAGGAAAGAACGTGCTCATGTAATGCCTTTCAACTCGATGAAATACCATGTGCACATGCTTGTGCGGTATTGGACTGCAAAATTTTTTAAAAAGGGCCATATTGTTCTAATTAGTTTAAGTTAAAAATTGTGTTGAAGACATATGATGTTCCAATCTATCCTTTACCACACCAAGATGACTGGATAATTCCAGTTAGCATACTTGGTGAAATAGTACTGCCTCCGAAGTTCAAACGACCTCCAGAAAGACCTAAAAAGAAGGATCGTGAAAAATCAGATCGGGATATGTTTGGAAAGAAGAGCATAAACTCATGCGGTGGTTGTGGGGCTAATGGTCATAATAGACGTTCTTGTAAGAAATACCGCAAATGATACATTTGTTCTTCCGTATTATTTCTTAAAACTTTCTTTTTCATTTTTAATAATAATGAACTATTTTTTTTTAGGTTAATACAGGTATGCATCATTTGATAACTGAACACAACTAAATCTGAATACTGCAGATTTATATGTTGCAAAAATCTTAACATTGCATATGTACTTTTAAATTGCAAAATCTTGACACTACATATGTATTTTAAACCTAAATACATATGCATATTAGCTATGTTCCATATTTATTTTTGTAATGCTATAATAATGCATATGCATATGTTTTATGTTTTATATGTATTTTTGTAGCACTGCATAAAATATTCAAAATACTCTTTAATTCAAATACTCATTTATTTTGATAATAAATGAACAAATAATAAAATACATATTAGGTATTCTCCAGATGTATTTTTGAAATGCCTAATCTTAACACTGCATATGTATTTTTATGCTTTATACAAAAATGTATAATGCATATGTATTTTTCAGCAAAAAATGAACACTGCATATATGTATTTTTGTAACTAAATCTCACAATATAAAGTAGAACTGCATAAAATAATCAAATTAATCTTTAATTCAAATACTCATTTATTTTGATAATAAATAAACACATACTAAAATACATATTAGGTATGTTCCAGATGTATTTTTGAAATGCTTAATGTTAATACTTCATATGTATTTTTATGCTAAATACATTTGATGTACAATTCATATGTATTTTTAAGCAAAACATGAACACTGCATATGTATTTTTTAACTAAAACTCACAATATAAAGTAGAACTGCATAAAATACTCAAATTAATCTTTAATTCAAATACACATTTTTTTTTATAATAAATGAATAAATATTAAAATACATATTTTGTATGCTCCAGATGTATTTTTAAAATGTTTAATGTTAACACTACATATGTATTTTTAGGCTAAATACATTTGATGTACAATGCATATGTATTTTTAAGCAAAAAATGAACACTACATATGTATTTTTTAACTAAAACTCACAGTAAATAGTAGAAACTGCATAAAATACTCAAATTAATCTTTAATTCTTATCAAAATTAGGCACACTTCAGAACTGAATTAATTTCATTGAGTTAAAAAATAAGTACTATTATAACCTACAATTAGAACCACTTCAAAACATAAAAATTAGTTTGTACAATCAGAATCTACATCCATAAATCAGTTTCTCAACTATCCAAATTAATAAATTCATCAACTATCATACACAAAAACTTCAGTGACACTAGTTATTATACTTTGCCTTGCAGGCCTCAAGGGTGCTTCAACATCACTGTGAGCATTTACTTTTTGTTTTTGGATGCCATAGTTTCACAAAAGTGCAGCATATCTTGTACGTAGTGCGTTGGGGTCGAAATCAGTAGAAAGAATTTTGTGACCATAAGAAAGGCACTCTGCATATATAACCATATAGACACCACAATCCCTACAAAAATAAAAAAGAAATTGATTAATAAGTAAAATATATTTTGTACAAACTTACAATTTTGGTATATGTATATTAAAATACTTACAAGCTTCCACTTGGTTGTTGAGGCATATTCTCTTCAAATAAAATATCAAACATATCTGAGGATTTTTTGTCTTTGTATCTTGGATAGTTTTGAAGATCAATTTCTTATTATCGTAGAAATCACAAGCTTGGAGACACAAAGGGATTATCTCAGCTAATTTCTTGATCTCAGCGAGAAGAACCGGATAATGACTTGATGATTCATATGAATCATATAAGAATATGCACCTCTCTGAGAAAGATAAAACTGCAAGTACCCAATGATGTTTTTCCTTTATACTGACTGGAATATAAATGTCTTCCACTGTATGTCAAGCACAACAACTTGCATACAGAATCCATTGATGTATTCATTAAGATGGGCCTCCTGTCCTCCCGCCGTAAGGTTTGGATCATCGATAGAATAAACATCATGAACGGCCTTAATTATATTCATAAAGTTGTAGTCTACTGTGCTTAATTTGTAAGATCTGTTGGGGTCATACTTTTACTTCTTCCTCAAGTAGTAGAAGCAAACATCAATTTGCTGCAGTAAAACACCACAAATCTTAGAACATTCAAAGTTTACCTGCCTATGTATTTGAAGGTAACATAATATGTATTTTAAGTAGTGTTACAACTGTAAAGGAAAAATTATCAAAATAATATACTAACCGAGTCCATCCATGACTGACCAGGGAACCCCATTATGTAGAATCAATTTTTATCTTCAACAATCTCAACTCTGAAATGCATCATTGGAATGGTTGATTTACCCTTTTTGTAATGATCCACATTTCCCTTCCTATTTTTTTATAAGTACATGTTAAATCATGAAGTCACAATGAAATTAAAATAAATAAGTTAAAATAGTTCAATAGAAATATCCTTTAGCATGAACTTTTAGAAGGTCGACAGAAATCCAATCCATGAACTTCTTAACAATCATCGTATCCACTATACCATCAATCAGGTGATAAACAAATAGATGTTTCTGAGGGAATATACGTATGTGCCTTGCTGAGCTCCCAATATAGTTACAGAATACAAAAAAAATATAATTAATAAAAACATATTTGCATAACATATTACATTGAAAACTATATATATAACTTAAGTGTACTTACCGACAGCTGAATCAAATTTTATCGTGTATGGTGACTCCTTGAATTTAGATGGTTGCCTAATCCTTATATTTTGAACAGGATTTCGAAGTTCATGATTAGCAGGGATATGAACAATGATGCTTTTACTGCTGCAGGCATTTAGACTAGGAAGCAGCTCATCAGGGATAGTGTTTTGTGAATCAGGTCAAACTGGATCATCCCTTTGTTCATTAGTGGTTACTTCTTGTATTTTAGGAGGTTTCATAATTTGCTCCTCCATACCAATATCAACCTCTACATGCATCCATGATTTTGAGCTTAATCCAACATTCTCTTTGTTTGTCTTTATAAAATAGAAAAAAGTTTAGTTTGTTCTATCAAAAATTAACCCACATAACCTCAAAAATATGTTCATCATGCATACTTGACAATGATCTTCAACAACAGACTCGAACTTTTTATTATTCAAATGTTCATCAGTAGGTTCTTCTTCACAGGTTGTCGACGGATATGTTGTAATACTTTCTCTCCGGTAGGCATTTAGATTTGGTAACAACTCATCTGGGATTGTAAACTGCGAATCAGAAAAATTTGTTTCATCCATTTTCTCATCGCTGATCTACAACAGAAATGAAAGAAAATATATAATTGTCCTCTAGATTGTTAGGATTGTTGAATAACATAAACTCAAAGTTCAATTCATTATACATACTCGACCATCTTGATGAACAATCTTCTCAGAATGTATATAATTCAAATTTATCCTTTGGAGAAGCTCATCAGGGATTAAATATTGAGAATCAATTTCAACGTTTGTTTTTTCTGGATGCTAATCAGTGCACCCCTTGCAAATAAGTAAAAAAAATAAAAACAACATCAAACAAAAATCCAGTTGTATATGTTTATACAGGTCTATATATAAAATTACATATAACTGCTAAACATACATAATTACATATGTGCACTCGAATGAAAAAACATATGTTAGTTATTATTTACCTTTGTACCATCTTGATTTTCACCCAAATTCTGATCAACATTCGGACTGAAATGTTATGGTGATGTTTCGGTACCAGCATAATCCATATGTTGGGGTTCAGGATCTTTCTCTTCATATTGTTGCTACAAATATAAGTTTAAAAAACTATTAATACTTGAGTTCACTGAATATGTATATTCCAACCCACTAAAAATACATATTGCTATAAAATATCATTCTCAAAATATATACTAATATACAAAACGAAAAATAAACTATATTATAGATTATAATATTTGCAATCAACCTAAAAATTCATGTTATTATAACAGAATAGCACAAATACATATCTATTTTAAAAAAAAAATAGCATATGTATTTTTTGAATACACTTCATATGTATTTTTGCATACTGCATATGTGTTTTTGAATGCACTGCATATGTATTTTTGAATACACTGCATATGTATTTTTTGAATACTCTGCATATGTAATAATAAAAAAATTTACCTTACTCTGTTCAATTGCTTTGAGCATCAGCTTGAACTTTTTTTTCACTAAACTAAGAATTCCTTTAAACTCTTCACAAATTTGTTTTCATACAAAATCATTACACATAATTTTTTAAATATAAAACAGGTATTTCACATAAAACTTACCTCATCGCGGAATACATCAAAAATTTCTTTAGAAATGAAGGCTTCTTTCTCTACATGACTCTCTGGCTTTGACATGGCTTCTTCCTCTATAGGACTCACTGGCTTTGACTGTACTGAAAGAAAAATAACCCTAGCTGTTTGCTTTACTTTCTTCGTTTTTGAAGAAGTTGCTTGTTGTATTTGAATTGGCTTGAAAATTGGTGTCTTCAATCCAGCAGCCTTTGTAGCACGAGGAGTTGGTGTCATCTTTTGGGTATGCTCGTCAACAATATTGACTGGCTTTTTCCTTAACGATCTCTTCACTGTTTTAGTTGATAAATCAACCTTTCATTTCTTTTTCGAATATTCATTTATCTGTTTTGGTGGTGGATCCTGGAAGTCCTCATCAGAGTCAAATGAACGTTCATCTTCAATTACATCCTTCTGTGGTATTTGAAACTTTGCCAATTCCGTTTGAGTTGGCTCTATATTTTTAAATACAACCTATGAATATAGATACAATATGTTAAAGAATCTGTTAAACAATAGTAAATAAAAAAGTATATATGTAGACTATATATTGCATATTAATACATATCTATTTATTAAAAAACAAACCTTGTCATTGTCATAGAACATAACATCCATCAAAAACTCAAAATATGGTCTAGGTGTATTTGTCTTCCAATTTAATAATCGGAGAATCTGATTATCAACATTCGACACAATCTTTGGTGGGACATTTGAACAATATTCGTAAAGCCACACTTGAATAGCCAGTGGCATTCCCTGAATCAAATAAAATTTACCACCAGCTTTCAACCGGTTGTTCAAACTTCTCGCTAGATCCTCAAAAGATAAAGTACCTCATGGAAAATCCTTATATCTTCCACTGTCTATCAAATCAAAATGAAGATGGGGTATAACCACAATTTCAACATTAGATAACACAAAAGAATGCAGAAAATACAGAATTGCAAACTTCTCAGCATCCTCATCATTCTTCTCCCCCCAGACTTTCTCCGTGAATGCTAGAAATAGTTATCTTTTCTGTATAATTTCTTCACCATTGAAATACTTCTCAACAATTCTATTTGGTACACCCTCGTAAAAAATAAAGTCAGACCTATTAGCCACACAATTCAATCCTGTAACGATAGGAAATTTTCTAGGAGTAAAATTAAGAGAGGTGTCGTTAGCACAAATCACAATTCCAGAAGAAGAATTACCCTTAACCTCAACCGTCATAACGTATCTGCACAACTGTGCTTGCACTACACATTATTTCTTCTTCATAAAATAATCAAAAATGTTATTGTCGCAAAACTTTTTAAATTGTTCCTTATTTAATATGGCGCGTATGCTTCCATAAATATCATTGTCACTGTACGAGCACATGTGTGGTGCAAATCTTGAAAGTTTTCTGACAATGAATATTTCATCACGCATCACCTATACAAATTAAAACTATAACTTCTTAAAATGTGAAAAAAATCCAAATCTGCAAAAAAAAAATACATATAACATGTATATGTATTTTGATTAGACAAAAATTACAATCAATACTGAAAAAATACATATCAAATATACTAAAAATAATATAGCCAAACAACTTCTTAAACTATCAAAAAAAAATCAAATCAGCAAAAAAATACATATGCATCATAACATAAAAATACATATCATCAGCAACAATATATCATCAGCAAAAATACATATCATCAGCAAAAAAATACATATGCATCAGCAACAATATATTTTCACAATTATACTATCATCTTCACAAATTAGCTTTCTACCATCCTTAAAAATAAATATCATCATAACATAAAAATACATATTAACTACTTGAAAAAATACATTTACTCCCAACTTTGATAACATCTTTACTTAGAACAAAAACAAAACTTGACATGCAATAATAAAAAGGCTAAATACATATACATGCTCCTTAACTATTTCGCTTTTTCTGCATAAGCACCTCAATTAAACCATCTACTTATTGGACCCTTGGCTCCTTCACAAAATGTATCAATTGAGCCCAATTGCTGACGTGGCGCTGACATGACGTGGCATGTGTAATGCACTCTCCTAAAGGAGAGTGAGAAATCATTTTTAATTAAAAAAATTAAACACAAGCAATTCCAAACAATTAAAAAAAAATACATAAAAGAATTTTTTTTAAAAAAAGAAGAAAATAACCATCATCTTCTTCTCCATATCTTCTCTTCATCAATGGCTTCTTCAAAAATCATTCACATATAAGTTGAGTGACAAAGCATAATTAATCAACAAAATTAAACATAAAAACCCCCAACCAATTAAAAAAACACATTATAAATAAATAAATAAAAAAGAAAATAGGCATCATCTTCTTCTCCATATCTTCTTCACCATTAATGGCTTCTTTAAAAATCATTCATATATAAATTTAGTGAGAAACCATAATTAATGACTTCTCGGTATCTTCTTCTCCATTAATGGCTTCTTTAAAAAACACATTGAAGAAATAAAAAAAAAATAACCATCAGTTTTCCTTAATAAGATACAATTTTTTTTTACTTTCTTGTTCAATCCGCGAAGGGGGTTGGGGGGGGGGCTGGGGGGTGTTCAATCGTTAAAGGGGTAGGGGTGTTTGGAAGAGAAGGGTTGGAGGGGCGGGGGGGGGGGGGGGGGGTTAATTAGTTTATTTATTTTTAATTTAGCTTTAATTTTATTAAAAAATTATTTTTATAATTTATTTAAATTAAAATGCCACATGTCGTTATTTAATTCGCCACTTTGACACATCAACGTGTGTATTACACACAGTTCATATTTTTTGCCACGTCAGCAAATTGGACTCAATTGAAACCATTTGTGAAGGAGTAAAGAGTTCAATATGTACTTAACTTAATTGAGGTGCCTATACGGGAAAAGTGAAATAGTTCAGGGGCCTGTATATGTATTCCGTCTAATAAAAAATATATTTACAACAAAAAAATACCTCTTCCTCACTATTTTCTTCCGATTCAGCAGCAGACGAGTTTTGAACATCATCATCAACCTTTCTTACTTTTTCAAATTCTTTATCTTTCCTTTTCTTCTCGTATTTCTTAATTTTTTGTCCCTTTGGAGAAGGATTTTTGTTCAACCGTCTTTTTTTCAAAATTTTCGTCATCTTCACAGAGTCGTTGCGAAACTTCGACCTAATCTCCTTCGATTTCTTAGATTTATTCGACTGTAAAGGATTTGAAACAACTTTAACCTTAACTAAATCTTCTTGAGTTAACCCAATACTAAAAGATGATGCATAATCAGTAGCATCTTTTACTATTTGTTCAGCCCTTAAAGCATAAAAATCTTAAAATCGAATTTTGAGATGTATTACAATAGAAAAAAAAAACCTGCTAACATGCAATAACTGAATTAAATAGTTACCTGAAATAGAGGAAGATAACCTTATCAGATCGTGCTAAAAATCGTGCAAAAGAAAAAATAATTGAAGACGGGAGTGATTGTTAATGACGTAAAAGAAGGGAAAAAATATTTTAAAAAAAGAAAAGAGAAAGAAGAAAAGCGTGAAAGGGGGGAATATTTGGCATGGTAACTTCTTAGGCGGCAAAAGTAGAGGCCCACATTAAAATATTGCTACAGATGCTACAAAATGTAATTTGATATAAGTGTTGCTATTTTTTGTAATTTAACACTTAGGTATGCTATTCTATGTAGTTTTTCCTATTAATAAACCTAACCATCCCGGTCCGATAAATCCCAGGACCACCACGAGCCCAAATAACCCAAATTAACCCAGCCAGATTGAAACCAATCCCCCAATCCATAACTAACTCGGACCCAGAACGGACCTAGTTGGATTTTTCCTGAACTGGTCCGGCCCTTCTTAACACCCTTTGAATTCACCAGGCATGAGTATGTATATTCCATTTGTTGCAGAGGTGGACCTACATTGAGTGTAGGGGGTGCACGTATATATAGTTCGTATATCTATATATATATTAGGGTGTTATATTAAATATATGTCGTGTACTTACTGAAGCAATTAATTTGGCTGATGAGATGGTTGAGCTTGCCACTTGAAAGTTGCTCTTTTCACCTGATTGCTCAGGTTTGAACCCCAACAACGTCGTGTCCTTGTTTGTTCCTTTTTCCATTTTCCAAATTACACTTCCTTATTTGTTCCTTTTTCCATTTTCCAAATTACACTGTTTGCACCATTATTGTGCAAATATATATATTTATATGTTGATTAAAAAAGAATTTCTACTTAGTAGTGATTTATTTTACACCTTTTCTTTTTTCTTTTATGTATTGTGTATATTATTGACCTATTTTTTATTTTGTTTCAAAATACAAGCTTCTCTCCAACTTTAAAAGTTAGATATTCTCCCTAACTTATACAGTATAATATTTATTTTCTTTAATCTTTTGATCATTGAGTTATTTTTTATTTAAAAAATTAGCAATTTAAAGTTCGAGATAGGCTTAAATCGAACATTACCCGTTGCAACCATCTGGCAAACAAATCTCTCAAATTTCATATTTTTCAAAAACTTTCTATTATTGTTCAAAATATGAAAGTGCGTTGAATTTAAATACGGTGAATAACACACTTTTGTCATATTAAATCTAATTAATGATATTCAATAATATTAAGATTTTTCTTATAAAATACTATAATTAACAAGTTTTCAAAGAACTGTATGTCAAACTTTGACACTATTAATTACTATATTTAAATATAGAGGTGCACCCGTCAAGTTTAAATCCTGGGTTCAGCCTCTGATTTGTTGGAATAACTTTTTTCATTATACATTTTCACGAATAACAGTACTATTTTTCGGCTATGAATCCTCCATAACTATAGCATTGACCTTATAACTAACTGATTTTCTTCTTCTTCTCCTAAAAAAGTTGAAAACCTAAATTCTGAAAAACTCACCTGTACATTTTGTCACAGAGAAATAACAATGGAATATATTACCTGAAACTAACTTCCACGTAAAAATCCTACTGTCATCTTATACAGTCAAGTATTACAAGAATTAATCGAAGAGAAAACGAATAATTAGAAGAAAATTTAATATTGTTATACTAATAGAAATTTCATAAAAAAGTACGTAGTATTTTTGGTTTATGTTGTAACTATTTACGATGTATGGAGAAAGAGAATATGGAGATCATGAGAATGTGGACGAAGAAAGAGAGATGATGGACGAAGAAGACGAGTCACATGAGATAACACAGGACGATGCATGGGCAGTTATTAGTGCATATTTCGAAGAGAAGGGACTTGTTAGGCAACAATTGGATTCATTTGATGAATTCATACAGAATACAATGCAAGAAATTGTTGATGAAACTGCTGATATTGAGATTCGTCCTGAATCACAGCATAATCCTGCTCGTCAATCTGATTTCGTTGAGGTTTTGTTCTTTCATATTCTTTTGTTCTTGTCTTTATGGTGTTTAATTTGTAGTTTAAAAAGGACATGACCTTAGATAGGAGGTTAGGGAGGATACGGATTAGGGAAGGAGGTTAGTGGATAGTAGTGGTTTGAGTTACTATCCACTCATACTGCTAGTAGTCATAGTATTGCTTCTGTAGTTTGTTGCCCTTCGATTTTAGTTTGATGTTTGTTGTACTTTGATTATTGTATTATTTTTCTGTAGTTATTGATTAGGTCAGTTTGATTTCATTAAGGTTCTGTTCATACTCTTTCGCCCTTTTCTTAATGGTGTTTAATTTGTGGTTTACCGAGAACATGATCCAGATAGAAAGTTGTGGAGGACACGGATTAGTTTAGGAGGTTAGTAGGTAGTAGTGTATTTTCTTGTTATCCACGTATACTAGTGGTCATAGTATTGCTCCTGTAGTTTCTTGTCCTTCGATTTTTGATACTATCTATGTTTCTTGTCCTTTAGTTATCACATTATTTTGCTGTAGTTACTGTTCAGTATAGTGTGTGGTGCTTTCACTTTCGTTTATTCTCTTTCTGTACTGCTTTGGCCTTTTTTTCTTGAGCCAAGAATCTATTGAAAACAATCTCTCTACCTTTGAAGTAAAGGTAAGGTCTGCTTACGCACTGCTCTCCCTAGACCCCACTTTGTGGGACTATACTTGGTATGTTATTGTTGTTTAATTTGCGGTTTGTATGTTACGACTATGCTTAATTCAGGTTCTCAAGTTAGTTGTGGTTAACTATGTGAACTTTTAGCTCCATTTTGGCTCATTTCCTTCTGAATAGTCTTTAAACCTTACACTTATCATTGCACTATAATACAATCTCAACGAACACATGAAATGTTCGTGTCAAGTACGGGGTCTGATGCAAGTGTTCCGATACTGATTAGCATTAATGACAACTAGTTGGTATTGCCTATATAGATACTTTGCTTCCATTATTTTGTGAGAATGTTTAATTAACTTAGCTAGAACGAAACATCTAGAATAGGAAGGATGAAATGAGGGGAGTAAATGAATAAATGATTGTTTCACTGTGCCAATATATACTTTTCTATGTTCGAATAACAAACAAACTACTACATAATACTACGACTACTAGTATGGAAGGACAAGCAAGACAGCATTCAACTACCTAACTTACCTTATACCCTTGACTATAAGTTTCTAAACTCTTCCCCTTGCTGTTTCCTTACAATGTTCATTTGCTAATTTAGCAGAACGCCTTGTATTAGCATTTGACTTTAAAATGAACTAAACTGTAATTGGTTCTAATTCTGCAGACAATATATAAGATCAAGTTTACTCAGATATACCTGAGTAGACCTATGATGACAGAGTCTGATGGAGAGACTAATACTTTGTTTCCAAAGGCTGCACGGTTAAGGAACTTAACATACTCGTCTCCCTTATATGTTGATGTGAAGAAGGAAGTAATAAAGAAAGGTCATGACTACGAAGAAGTCACGGAAAATCAGGAATTTACCAAAGTTTTCATTGGAAAGGTAGAAAAATGTGGATATATCTACAGATAGAATTAGTCTTTTATTTGCGGTCTGTTAATGCGTTTTAATTTCAGGTTCCTATAATGCTTCGATCAAGCTATTGCAGCTTGTATAACCTATCAGAGAAAGATTTAACTGAGTTGGGAGAGTGTCCGTATGATCAAGGTGGATACTTCATTGTCAACGGGAGTGAGAAAGTTCTGATTGCACAGGAGAAAATGAGCAGTAATCATGTATATGTATTCAAGAAAAGACAGCCAAACAAGTATTCTTATGTGGCAGAAGTTCGGTCTATAGCCGAGGGCCAAAACAAAGCGCCTAGCGGCATGTTTGTTAGGATGCTTTCTAGGTCTAATTCCAAGGTTTAACAACATTAACTCATTTCAAGAATAGTTATGTGCTTGTTGCCATACTTCAATTTGCTTTAGTCTTAAGAAACGCTTCTCTGCTTTGTGACAGGGAGCCTCTGGGCAATATATTCGTGCCACTCTTCCATACATACGGGCTGAAATTCCAATTATAATTGTCTTCAGGGCATTAGGATTTGTCGCTGACAAGGATATTTTGGCACATATTTGTTATGACTTTAATGACACACAAATGATGGAATTACTTCGCCCTTCCTTGGAAGAAGCTTTTGTGATTCAAAATCAGCAGGTGTTGTTCTAGTTTTGTCAAGTTGTCGTGATAGTATCCTGTCAAAAAGATAAAACCTATTCTAACTTAACTATTTATCATATGAATTTTGGTAGGTGGCACTTGACTATATTGGCAAAAGAGGATCTACTGTTGGTTTCACAAGAGAAAAGAGAATCAAGTTGGGAAATTCTTGCTATTCAGTGCTGAAGCTTTTGTGTTTCTCAAATTCTTAGAAGAACTGTCCATCTGTATTGCAGGTATGCCAAAGAGATTCTCCAAAGGGAAATGCTTCCGCATGTTGGTACTAGAGAGTATTGTGAAACTAAGAAGGCCTACTATTTTGGGTGAGACTATGATCCTGAATTTGGAATGTACGAACATTGTTAAAGAATCAATAACCGAGAGTTGAATTCTTTTTTTTATTCCAGCTACATCATTCATCGTCTCTTACTCTGTGTACTGGGACGAAGGCCTGAAGATGATAGGGATCATTATGCAAATAAAAGACTGGATCTTGCTGGACCTTTACTTGGTGGCTTATTTAGAATGGTCTGCAGTTTGTTGTAATGTTTTGGTAGCCGAAGAGAAGTTCTTACTAATAAATGCCGATATTTATGCAGCTATTTAGGAAGCTAACAAGGGATGTGAGATCCTACGTTCAAAAGGTTACTATCTTGGCTCCTTTTTGGTGCTCTATCTATTTGCTGCTTCTGCAAAATAAGCAATCTACTTTTGTGGGCGAGCCAGTGTGTTGATGGTGGAAAGGATGTCAATTTGCAATTTGCGATTAAAGCAAAAACAATTACAAGTGGACTTAAGTATTCTCTTGCTACCGGGAACTGGGGACAAGCAAATGCTGCTGGTACCAGGGCAGGAGTTTCACAGGTGAGCTGATATTACTTGTATATATATACGCACCATTTTTTTCGTTTTCGTTTTCATCTTCTTCTCTTTTTTCATTCCCTTTTGTATGCATATGTTTACACAGGTTTTGAATCGTTTGACATTTGCATCTACTCTTTCTCACTTGCGTAGATTGAACTCACCAATAGGACGGGAGGGTAATTTTCTGTTGCTCTTAGAATCGACTTTCATTTGTTCCTTTTGGTAGTTTCTTTGTCATCAATATCTTACACCTTGGAAACCAGGTAAATTGGCAAAACCTAGACAGCTTCATAACTCTCATTGGGGAATGATGTGTCCAGCAGAAACTCCTGAAGGACAAGTAACATAATACATGACACTCATTATCAATTAAGTTTGCACGATTTAATAAATATTATCAACATTTGTTCTGCTGCTGATATGTTAGGCATGTGGACTCGTAAAGAACCTTGCTTTAATGGTGTACATAACAGTAGGATCAGCAGCAAATCCAATTTTGGAATTTTTAGAGGAGTGGAGTACAGAGAATTTTGAGGTGTGCAATTCCTGGAAGATGCTCATGGATCTCAAAGTTCTAAATTTTGTGACAAGTTCATGACATTCTTTTACTTTAGGAAATATCTCCCGCGGTTATTCCCCAATCTACCAAGATTTTTGTAAATGGTTGTTGGGTTGGCATTCATCGTAATCCAGATCTGTTGGTTAGGACATTGAGACAGCTGAGGAGACAGGTTACGCTACCACATTATTTTCTTCTCTTTCTGATGTCAACATGCTCTTGACTGATTGTGTTATTTGAGTTAAGAGAATTTTGACATTTGTTCTCTTTTAGGTTGATGTTAATACTGAAGTTGGAGTTGTCCGTAATATAAATTTAAAAGAACTGCGGCTATACACAGATTATGGACGTTGTAGTAGGCCATTATTCATCGTGGAGAAAAAGAAATTGATAATAAAGAAGAAGGATATTGTCACACTGCAGATGAGGGTATACACCATTTAGCAAGAATGAATCATTCTATAATCCTTCAGTCCCAATTGATCTTGCTTGTGCTAATCTCAGGAGTCATCTGAAGATTCGGGCTGGCATGATCTTGTGGCAAAAGGATTTATTGAGTATGTTGATACCGAGGAAGAAGAGACTACAATGATTGCAATGACCATAAACGTAAGAAGTCATGAGCTACAGCTATTGCTTTACACTGTATTTCCTAGTACTTACCAAAAAAATGTTCTGCTGCTCTTCTTTTTTCGAAGCGTAATCATTCATTTCTTGAGTTTCAGGTGCTTCTATTTCAAGAAGAAGTAGAGTTAGTACTTAGTGGCCTTAGACAGAATTTCAATTAAACGATTTTCCTGTTTAACATTTTAGGATCTTACAAATGCAAGGCTGCACCCTGATGACGCTTATTCTGATACCTACACACACTGTGAAATCCATCCATCTTTGATATTGGGGGTGTGCGCTTCAATCATACCATTTCCAGATCATAACCAGGTGAATTAATATGTTTATTTGTCCCTACTGGAACATCTGATAAAAATAAGTTACTATATTTATGGTATGTTATTTGATACTTGGTCAAGTCTGTTAATATTATCTGTTTTCCTTTCTTAACCCTTCCTTTGGCTTCTGCTTTATCGTCTACTATTTTGACATGATGCAGTCCCCTCGTAACACATATCAATCCGCTATGGGAAAGCAAGCAATGGGGATTTATGTCACCAATTACCAATTTCGGATGGTAGGCTGTGTTATGTATGCTGCGAGCTTTCCGTTGTTCTTCAGAAACTTTCCAGTATTAAAGTATTCACATCCTTGATTATTGCTGATCTAAATAACAGGATACATTGGCCTATGTACTGTATTATCCACAGAAGCCTCTCGTTACTACACGGGCTATGGAGCATTTGCATTTCAGGCAGCTTCCAGCTGGCATTGTAATTAAGCACCTGCTTATTGCTTGCCTTGATTCTTAACATTCTTGTTTTATAGTGATTGTAATCTTTTACTATTGGATTTGCAAAGAACGCTATTGTTGCCATTACCTGCTACTCTGGCTATAACCAAGAAGATTCTGTCATCATGAATCAGTCTTCAGTTGACCGCGGCTTCTTCCGCTCTCTATTTTTTCGTTCATATAGGTATGTCAGTCTCTCTCTTTACTTCACATTATATGCTGTTTTGTTCTCTGATCTAGCTTCCGTCTCCATTTTCCCTCGACAGGGATGAAGAGAAAAAAATGGGAACGCTTGTTAAAGAGGATTTTCGGCGTCCTGATAGAGAAAATACAATGGTTTGTTCATTCTTTTGGCCACTCTCTTCCTCCCCATCCCGTCCCTCTTTCTAAAGACTTTAATTCGGACAAATAAAGAAAGAAAGAAAACAATAAAGACAATAGGATATGGTTTTTATTAGATTGAATCTATTTTCTACTTGTGTAATGTTGTAGTTTCCGTTCTGCTATTTTTGTTATTGTCTTTGTTTCTTGTACTTCCGTTACTTCTTTTTCGGGGAATTCCTTGGATTGTTTTTTCTTGAGCCGAGGGTCTATTGGAAATACTAAAAAGGGGTCTATAGGGAACAGCCTCTATAACTCTTAGGGTTAGGTCTGCGTATACTCAATCCTCCCCAGACCCCAATTTTCTGAGACTACATTTTGGGTGTGTTGTTGTATAATGTTGGATTATGGTTGTAATTTCTTGCAGGGAATGCGACACGGAAACTATGATAAATTAGATGATGACGGATTTGCACCTCCTGTTAGTATTACTAGCACACACAAATTCATCATTCTGCTTCACCGATACGTGCTTGAAATTTAATCTATCAAAGCTTTTACTGATGCCAGGGAACAAGAGTTTCCGGTGATGATGTCATAATTGGAAAGACCACACCCATTTCTCAAGATGATGCTCAAGGACAACCAGCAAGATACACCCGCAAAGACCATAGTACTAGTCTACGACATAGTGAAACTGGAATTGTGGATCAGGTTCCTGCTAGTTATTTGTGCTTCAATAGTCACATTTCTTGTTGGCCATTTTACATTTGTTAACTGTATTGTTGATGAGTTGTTTCCTTGCTTTCAATAGGTTCTTTTGACAACAAATGCAGATGGATTGAGATTTATCAAAATAAGGATGAGATCTGTAAGAATTCCCCAGATTGGAGACAAATTCAGTAGCAGGCATGGACAAAAAGGAACCATAGGAATGACTTATACACAAGAAGACATGCCATGGTCCGCTGAAGGTATCACCCCCGATATCATCGTTAATCCACATGCCATCCCTTCTCGTATGACAATAGGTCAGCTAGTTGAGTGTATCATGGGGAAGGTTGCTGCTCATATGGGAAAAGAAGGAGACGCCACCCCTTTCACTGATGTTACTGTAAGTTGCCTTCGGATATGCCAATCACTTAAAAGTTTTTGGCTCTTTGAGCAATAAATTAACCATTCAATATTTTCAGGTGGATAGTATCAGCAAAGCTCTACACAAGTGTGGTTATCAGATGCGTGGTTTTGAGAGGATGTATAATGGTCATACAGGCCGTATATTGACAGCAATGATATTCTTGGGGCCAACTTACTACCAGAGACTGAAGCACATGGTGGATGATAAGATTCATTCTCGTGGCCGTGGTCCTGTGCAGATTCTCACTAGGCAGCCTGCTGAAGGGAGATCTCGCGATGGAGGACTACGATTTGGGGAGATGGAACGTGACTGTATGATAGCTCATGGAGCTGCACACTTCCTTAAAGAGAGGCTGTTTGATCAAAGCGATGCTTACAGAGTTCACGTATGCCAGCAATGTGGTTTAATAGCTATTGCTAATCTGAAAAAGATGTCATTCGAGTGCAGATCTTGTAGAAATAAAACTGACAATGTTCAGGTACAATGCTCCTCTTTCTGCCTTTGTTGTGCACTACAATATCCAAATTGTTGGATCATAATACTAAAACTTTTTCTGAAATGTCTAGGTGTATATTCCTTATGCCTGCAAGCTTCTGATTCAAGAGCTCATGTCAATGGCAATTGCACCAAGAATGCTTACAAAGGAAAGGAAACCATCAAGTGGAAAGAAAGCAACCGGATAGCAACATTTATTTTTGACTCTGGTTCTTCACACTTGGTCATCACAAGTTTATCAACCTAACATCCTACAGATTTCTGGATATTGATAAGAATTCCCAGATTGCAGTGCAAAAGTACATGAGCTTTCCCTATTGCTTTTCTATGTCAAAGGGGAAGGAAATTGGTTGAATCAGCGACTGTCGAGTAGCGCTTTTACACACTCAGCTCCCCATTAATAATCTCAATTTTTACACTTCTCAGATGTCACCAAGAGAAAAACAGAGGAGCCGTTTGGACATGGAACTATTTGCCTCTCCTTAGCCGTTTTTTTTAATCAATAGGTACCCTTTAGTCAAGTGAAAAACATGTCCAACTACAACTAAACCTTCAAAATTCTATGTCCAAACACTGCCTAAATATTTTTCCTTTTCGATAATACAGATTGAATACCTCCAGATTTGTACCTCCAGATTTGACTTTCTATTAGTTGAAATTCATAAGTCATGAGAAAGCAAGAACCGTGCAGACACACTATCAAGGTAATGATTATGACTACTCTTAACAATATTCTGACAAGATCAATTTAATTTGTGATACTAAATACTCGTCTTAGTAAACACTTAATCAGGCAACAGAGATAAAGGCGTAATCACATTACTTATGATAGGTTCTGCTATATCCCACTTTCATAATTTTATCTTTGAACGGAGAGTGGTGTAAGGAGTAAAACAACTACACTTAAGCAAGACACAGAAACAGAGAAGGATCTAAAACTGATAGCCCGAGGATCAGGAATCACATTGCATTACTGGAAAATGTCTAACAGCAGGATAGAAACAAAATCAGTCAACACCTTTTCTAAGCAAAGACAGACAACCTTCAACTAGAACACCAAAAAAACAGCGTTATCAAGAGCTGGCTCAATATGAAATAGCCTCCAGTTTCTCCAGTGCCTTCATCAGATCTTCTTTAAGGCTGCGAATTGCGCTCTTCAGCTCCACCACACTAGACATCACATTTTCAACTTCCAGTTGGCTTCTTGGTAACTTGGCAAAACAGCAATCAGAGTTACAGTGCTGCAAAGTTAAACGAATATCAGTTTAAAAATACTAGCCTCCAACGTACATTACATGAAATATAGCAAGAAGCCACAACCAAATAAGATACTCAAAAAAGGGAAAAGGAAAAACAGCCAACTGGGATATGTACCCTAGGACAAGCAAAGTAAACTTGATTCTGAGTAGCTGGAGACTCTGTTCCTGCAGGCACATCCTGTATTTCTCCAGAGACAATTGGTGGTGACACACCAGAAGAGCAGCCAGCAATTTCAGCAGATGGTACATGCACATTAGAATACAACTCTGGAGCTGGCAATCCCATACTCGGAAGAAGTAATCCTCTGTCTTTATAAGAGACTAGCTGTGCAACATCTTTCATTTTCTCAACAGATTCAGTAGATTGATCACAGAAAATGGAGGTGTTTTCTGTAACCTTACTAGCACTGGACACACCTAAGACAGTTAGAGTAGAGCCTTTCATTTCTTCAGACACCTCATCTGATTGATCAGAGAACAGGGAGGTCTTCTCAATTTCCTGACTAACACTGGACACAGCAAAGGCGACCAGAGACACCTCATCAGATTGATCAGAGAACAAGGAGGCCTTCTCAATTTCCTGACTAACACTGGACACAGCAAAGGCGACCAGTTCAGTATCTTTCTCTTCTTCAGGCAGCACTTCCGATAAGATTTCATTTAACTTTGAAGTGTTTTCTCCTTCCTTTATACTGTCATCGGGGATCAAGGGCACAGAGACCACTGGATTAGTGCCAACCTTCTCCTCAGGCGCACCAACAGACAAAAGTTCATGACCGCTCTGAGGCACAACAGTTTCATCTCTAGACATTTCTTTGTCCTCAACAGTAGTAACTTCTAACAATGACTCCTCATTTCCTTCAACAGCATTTCCAATCACAGATACATCCTTACACTCGTCAGAAACACCTCCTCCGTGAAGCTTGGCTTCTTCGATTTCCTGGAAAACAGTAGCCGCCTCATTTGCTGCCACTACATCAAAAATTAGATTATTGCACCTGGCAATAATCTCCTCAGGCATCAGGCAATCAGACAACAGATCACGATCATGAACCTCCTCAGTACTTTTTCCAGATTCCCCAACCAACAGTTCTGCTTCCTCCCTATCATTGAGCACAGCTCCACACGATTCATTTATTTTCAAAGTTTCCCCAGGTTTGACACATTCCGCAATGCAATCGGCACTTCCACACACAAGCTGCCCATCTACATTATTTTCCATAGATGTCCTCACGTCCATTAAGGACACTTGATTTTCTTCAACAACAGATGCAACCTTAAATTCATCAGTGACTTCTCCTATAGTATTCATGGCTTTGTCCGATTCCTTGTCAACAGAAGCTTCTTCATGCCAAACAGCCCCTTTGGCCAACTCTTCAATTGGTACAGACAATTTGACAACTGAAACAGTTGTTAACTCTGCATGAGCAAAAACATAATCGGAAAAAAATTGAAAAACACAAACTGGAATTTGTTGAAAAAACTAATTCAAAAATTGTATTACAAAATCTAACTATATAGTATTTGACAGAGATAGTTTACTTAATTGTCTAACTAGGATCCTTAATTGTATATATATAAAAATATAAGAATAGACTTTTCAATTTATAATTTCGTATTAACATCAATTGGGACACTTTTATTTTACTTTAGTTGAGTGTACGTCAAAACAACTTTGCTATTCCCTTGTTATGTTATTGCGGTTGTAGTTATATTATCAATAGGAACATTACTAACGATTTTCATGTTGTAGAAAAATAGTGAAGATTACTTAGTATATATAAATTACTTGCATTATAAATTAAAAAAGCATATGAGAATGGAATATTTTTATAGAACAAAAATTACCATCAGTCTGTTTCGCTTTGGCCTTTTCTTGCTTCTTTCTGGCAGCAGCTCTCCTTTTCTTTGGACCAGATGGCATTTTTGTTTCTACTTTTTTTCTAATAAATCAGATTAATTTAAAATGAACAAATTTAGTAGCACTAAACTAAGAGATTTGCAAGGGTGTTTGTATATATAGGTAGTTCTAATATGTCTCTTAATATTCTGTGACTGTTTTAATTATAATAATTAAAGAAGTTTTAGTTCATGAACTGTTGATTGAACTTCCCATGGAACTTAATTAAATTGTGATTCTCCTCATTCCCTAAAATTATTGGAAACATAGGAAAAAAAAAAAATAGGTAATGCTTGACGTACTAGATTATGCAAATACTATCTAGTACTTCACAAAAATGGTATTTACATTCTTGGAAATAACTTGTCCGCTTTTATATTTTGGGATATTTAATAGGAGAAAGG
>NC_061119.1:188868140-188934527 GCF_002878395.1 Capsicum annuum
GTTATTATACCTTCAACATTATGCTATATATATCACCTTGTTTGATCGCATGATATCAGTATATTCAATATACATCACTACACAAGAGATATACATATATATAAATGTAAGCTTCGAACTACGCACTACATACATCACTGCATAATATATATATATATATATATATATATATATATATATATTCACGTACACGATTTTACTATCCCATAATAATATACAACGTATTATACATATACTCAGTGTTTTGCAAAAATTTCAACTTATTGAAAGTCGCCACTTAATTTTTGAAAAGAAATTAAAATAAACTTTATAAATTACTTTAAACGATCCAAAACAGAAAAGTCATTTAACTTTTGAAAGTCTTGGTAAGCATTTCCTATTAACATTTTAGAAAGGTTTTTAAAGCACCTACAATATCTGCTAACTTGCGATTATCCGAATTGTTTGAAAACATCTTTTTACTAACTTTGAAAAAGACTGATTGTTGAAAAAGTGATTAATTTTAGGAAAAAAAACTTGTGTAAAATAAATTTGGACGACTTAGTAGGGATTTAACCAAGGCTAAGCAAATGAAAAAGCAAATAAGCACATAAAAAGGGAAGGGAGAAAGTAAAGGACTTAGGTCATTGAGCCCAAATCGATAAACTCTTTCCTAATCTAGTTGGGCTTTCGACCCATAACCTGTCCTAAACTATATTTTTGAACCTTTTGGCCCAAAGTTTGCTCCACTTGTATTAGTTTACAACTTTGGCTTCGAGGCCCAAAACGAATAAATAAATAAATAATTGAATGAATAAAAACAAGTAAAGCGATAAAAAGATGACGAGACTTTTCGAGTCTCTTAACTACTACAACAATGGATTTTGGATCTATTTTTTCTTCTTCGAATTCCTCGTATTCGTATGCCATGTGATTGTCTTTTTGGGACTTTAAAATTGACTCGGGATTAATGAATCTCAATAGCCCATATTGACAATGCAAAAATGGGAAGAGTCCATTTAGGACTCAAATGTGTCCACATGCAAAGAAAAGAAAAAGGAATTAATATATGTGAAATGTAGATAAAGATTAGAACAAATTGAAGGAATTTACTACTAATATTAAAAAAAGCAGGAGGATAAATGCGCAAAAATTACTATTGGTGCTAAGCAAAATGTAAGAAAGTAAATACACAAAAATTACTATTGATGTTAAACCAAATAAAAAAAAATGAATGCAGAATCATTACAATCATAGTTGAACAAAATGAAGGAAACAAATCAAGAAATTCAAGATGTTATATCACTAAAAAAAGAAAATTTGAATAAAAATAATAAAAATATTTTCCTGTAGGCATAATTCTTTCTAAAATAAGATGATTTTAGACCATGTGCTAACATATCATGAGAAAAATTTTTAGGCAAAGCTTTTCATTTAACAAATTAATCATTTTGCCATGCCTTAAGCAAATGGGTCAAATGGAATGACAAATTACTATTAACATTTAAACAAAATACTAACGGGTCCAGATAAGAAAATTTTAGCCAAAAAAAAATTCAATCGGGAAGTATCAAAGCAAAACACTTGGATAGAAACTCAAACAACATAGAAGGAAAGAAAACACCACTTAAATGATTGAGTATTTCACCCTCTCTTTAAAAATTAGTAATCCAGCAGATCAAAGGTCCTCGAGGGGACTTCCATTTACAAAAGTCCATAAAAGAGAAGGTATTTGGAATAGCTAATCACAATTTTCAATTCCAGAGAAACATTTCAACTTAAGCAGGACATAGGCAATATCATGCAACCTAAATCATCTTAGTAGAACAAAGCAACCTATTAAGAAAATACAACTTGTATGGCCCAATGATGCAATCAATGAACTAGATGAGCTCATGCCAAAGATATAACTTTTAGTTTTCGAGGTTATTAAGAGTAAAACCTATTTCCTCCTTACCACATTAATTTCGGTGCGTCATTGCCCATGTTATGGGTTTTAGAAAGGGGGAAAGAAAAAGAGACGGGTGTCAACAGCAAACAGGGCATGCAACTAGCAAATAAATAAAAGGAAAATAGACGAGAAAGATGGATGACAAAACATTCTATTAATTCTAGATCTAACATAGATTGTTTGAAGATCTGACTTCGTTTCCACTATGGCAGCTTTTTACAAATTCTTGGAATCGAATTACTCATGCAGCAAGCGAATTCGTAGACCATGAAAACCAAACACATGCTATTCTAAACCACTTTCAGTCTCTCTCTAATTAAGTGCTAACAATTCCATAATAGGCTACAATAAACAACTCATCCACTTCAAGATAAAGACTCAATGAAACTGACATAAAAATTCAAGTTCTATCAAGCGAAAATTAAGTTCTAGCAGAAACTTGAAATCTAAACCGGATCATTATTAAGATAAGCACTACGTGAAGAAACGTTAAACCTAACAAATTTGATCAATGAAACAAAAATCAAAAGCAGGGTATGAAAAATAATATTCAACAGTGGGACTTCACAGTTGTCGGACAATTTAAAAAAAAAGTATGCAAACAAGAATCGTCAATACATTCACCAAGGTCCTATGACTTATGAAAGCCTCTAACAACAAACAATTCCCAGTAGAGCAAGACAATAATCATAATTACTACATACTATCACTATCACGACGCCAATGATAAAATAATAAAAAGGAATCAAATACTGACCGACTTTTGGGCAGCAAAATGAGACCTCGTGTTATTTTTCACAATATAGTTGGGTATGTAGAATCTGTATATTACAATAACAACTTCAACTCTAGTTCAAGTATAGACAAGAACACAATGAAGTATCAAATACCCTCAACACAAGATCAAAATGACCTTTCCAAGAGGTGTATTTTTTTTTCAAAAAATAAAGATGAAACAGAAATTGAATAGGCCAAGTCGTTTGAATTCATGGAGTTTTCTTAAAGAAATAATTCCCCTCACTGTACCCGAGGTTGTAGAATTTTTTCTTCTAGGATAAAATGGCCAACAATCCAACTATAGCGGCACCTCAAATGATCGGATTCTACGAACACACTCAATGGTTTTTATGATTACACAGAGTATTTTGATGACAAGAAGAATGTTTTTTTAACTCAGAAAATTTCATTCTCAAAACCTGTGGTAGAAAGTAGGTTTTTATAGCCATAACATGCCTCTTCGAAAAGGTGGCATTGGTTCAATTTAGAGGTGTGACGTTTTCCTGAAAAATGCATGTCTGTTTATCCTAAACAGTGCATCTGTTCTGAACAGGTATGTCACTTCGTGAATCAGAGTATATTTTTGTTGAACAATTGCAACTTTCTGTAGCATCCGTTCAAAAATAATGCATCAATTCATGAAGCAGTGCAACCTTCTGCAACAACATCAGTTCAAAAATGTACACCAGTTCATGAAACAGTGGCACCAGTTCATTCAAACTAGTGAAGCAGTGCGCTGCATGCATGCATTTATAAATGGAGTTTTAAAACACTATTTTTGAATTGAATTTATTTATTTTTGTTAAATAAAATTTGTTCAAAAAGATAGATCTCATCGATCGATCATTTGATAAATCCAAATCCAAATTCAAAGCCGAGTCGAGCGAGCGACGATGACGACGACGTGAGGCATCATCTAGTTCTTGCCTCACTATCCATGTGGAGTTAGTGTTTCTCAATATAAACACCCTCAAGTTCTCTTCTGCCACCAATGTGGGAGAAAGAGTAAACTTGCTAATTTGGGAGTACACTTTCCATTTTTGTGTCTCCTTCCCTCCACTTTTTACTCTCTATTTTTCCATTCACACTTTTTTCATCTACTATGAACCTAACAATCCCCCATATGAATAGAGAATAGCTATTTTTCGTAAAACTTTTATGGACAAGTATATGATCATTAAGAAAGACTGATTGCATCTGGATAAGTGGGTTTCCTTTGAACTTTCCATAGTGAACATGCATCAGATGCACTCGGTCAATTGGTAGATTTGACATCTTTTAACCGTCGAGCTTTAATGTACACCTAGACAAAACATGTCACACAACCAGCCTTTTACCGTTTATGATTCTCATGATTTTGTTCTTTTCAGCCATGAACACATCCCGGTATCATGAGAGCTTAGAGAATAGGCCTTTACTAACATTCTCTTTGAAGCGGCTTTCACTTCGCCCTCACATAGGTGATTTCTAAACGTTCAATCCTATAGATTAAACTTTTTGGTTAAATCTACCAAATTTAGATAATTATTAAAAGACTTTTCACCTTAAGTCTTATCCTAGTTTACTATATATTTTCTACATCATGAGAATGGGTTGGGTAATTAGCAATGTTGAACCTGTCAGACACAACTTTGTTTGATCTCCTTGAACCTAGCTCTTGGGATCTCCAGTCTGCTAGGTAGAGTTACCGCCATGCTGACTCGTCTTAGGCCTTAAACCTATTTCCTTGGATGTTCTTTCCACTCCTTCTTTAGATAGACCTTTTGTAAGTGGATCCGACACATTATTCTTTGATTTTTCATAGTCAATAGTGATAATTCCACTAGAGAGAAGTTCCCTAACGGTATTATGTCTCCGTCGTATATGATGAGATTTACCGTTGTACATTATGCTCCCTACCCTACCTATTATCGCTTGGCTATCACAGTGTATACATATTGGTGCCACTGGCTTAGGCCAATACAGAATATCTTCTAAGAAATTCTGGAGTCATTCTACTTCTTCACCAGCTTTATCTAATGCGATAAATTCAGATTCTATTGTAGAGAAAGCGATACAAGTTTGTTTGGATGATTTCCAAGAAACTGCTCCTCCACCAATAGTAAATACACATCCACTTGTGGATTTTACTTCATTCGATCCGGTGATCCAATTTGCATCACTATATCCTTCAAGTACCGTAGGATATTTATTGTAATGCAAAGCATAGTTTTGAGTGTATTTAAGATACCCAAAACTCTTTTCATCGTCATCCAATGAGTTTTGTTAGGATTACTCGTGTACCGAATTAATTTACTAATTGTACATGCTATGTTTGGTCATGTACAGTTCATTATATACATTAAACATCCCAATACTCTTGCGTACTCTAATTGTGAGTCACTTTCACCTTCATTCTTTCGAAGTGCAAAGTTCACATCTAATGGAGTCTTGGCAATACCGAATTACATATACTTGAACTTGTCAAGTACTTTTTTGATATAATGAGACTGTGACAATGCTAACTCTTATGGAGTTTGATGAATTCTTATACCTAAGATCACATCTGCAACTCCAAGGTCTTTCATATCAAACTTGCTATTGAGCATTCGTTTGGTTGCATTTATGTCATAAATGTCTCTTCTGATGATCAACATATCATCCACATATAAACAAACAATGACTTGGTGATTTGGTGTGTCTTTAATATCTACACATTTGTTACATTTATTTATCTTAAATTCGTTTGCCAACATGGTTTGGTTAAACTTTGCATGCCATTGCTTTGGTGCTTGTTTTAGTCCATAAAGTGACTTAACAAGTTTACACACCTTATTTTCTTTTCCTGGAACCACAAAACCCTTAGGTTGTTCCATGTATATTTCTTCCTCCAAATCTCTATTTAGGAATGCAGTCTTCACATCCATTTGATGGATTTGAAGATCATATGCCATTGCCAAGGTAATTAACATTCGAATCGAGGTTATCCTTATTACTGGCAAGTATGTATCAAAGTAATCAAGGCCTTCCATCTTTTTGAAGCCTTTTACTACAAGTCTTTCCTTGTATTTGTCAATAGTACCATCCGCCTTCATTTTCTTTTTGAAGATCCATTTAGAACCTAAAGGTTTATTTTCGGAAGGAAGGTCAACCAATTTCCATGTATGGTTGCTTAAGATTGAATCTATCTCACTATTGACTACCTCTTTCCAAAAGGATGAGTCTGACGAAGACATCGCTTCTTTAAATGTTAGAGGCTTATTTTCTAAGAGAAATGTTACAAAATCCGATCCAAATGAAGTTGACTTTCTTTGACGTGTACTACGTTTTGGATTTTCTTCATTATGTATATTCTCATTTGGTTCATCTCGAGGTCATTTAGATCCTCCACTAGACTGTTCATCTCTAATTTTATACGGGTAAATATTTTCAAAGAATTCAGCATTGTCTAATTCAGTTACCGTATTTTCATTAATAGCCGGATGTTCAGATTTATGAACCAAAAATTAACATGCTTTACTACTTTTCGTACATCCTATGAACAGACAGTCCACCGTTTTAGGTCCTATCTTAACCCTTTTAGGTATAAGAACTTGAATCTTCGCTAGACACCCCCACACTTTGAAATATTTTAAGTTGGGTTTCCTTCCTTTCCATTTTTTGTAAGAAATTGATTGTGTCTTACTATGGGGAACTCTATTGAGTATACGATTGACCGTAAGGATAGCCTCCCCCCATAAGTTTTGCGTTAAACCAAAACTTATAAGTAAGACATTCATTATTTCCTTCAAAGTTCGGTTTTTCCTTTCCGCAATTCCATTAGATTGAGGTAAATATAGGGCCGTAGTTTTATAGATTATTCCATTCTCTACACATATTTGCGCTAAGGGAGATTCATATTCTTCGCCCCTATCACTTCTTATTATTTTGATCTTTTTGTCTAACTGATTTTCAACTTCAGTTTTATATTGTCTAAACGCATCTATTGCTTCATCCTTACTATTTAGCAAGTAGACATAAGAATATCTAGTGCAATTGTCAATAAAAGTTATGAAATACTTTTTCCCACCACGTGATGGTGTTGACTTCATATCACAAATGTCAGTATGTATTAAGTCTAATAGATTGGAATTTCTTTCAACGGACTTATAAGGATGCTTTGCATACTTCGATTCCATACACGTTTGACACTTTGATTTATTGCATCCAAAGTTTGGCAAAACTTCCAAGTTAATCAGTTTTTGTAACGTTTTGTAATTAATATGGCCTAAACGTTCATGCCATAAATCATAAGACTCAAGCAAATAAGAAGAATTTAAACTTTTATTTATTTCAACAGTCATTGCATTCATCTTATAAAGGCCTTCGGTCAGATAGCCTTTCCATACATACATTTCTCCTTTTCTAATTATAATTTTTCCAGAAATGATTACACATTTGAATTTGTTCTTATCTAGGAGTGAAATAGAAATTAAGTTCTTACGTAACTCTGGAACATATAACACATTGTTTAGTGTCAAGGCTTTGCCGAAAGTCATCTTTAAGTAAATTTTTCCTGTTCCCTCCACCTTAGCAGTAGCAGAGTTAGCCATGTAGATCATTTCTTCTGTTTGAGCCAGAGCAAATGACGAAAACAACTCCTTTTTGGAACATACATGGCGGGTGGCACCAGAATCCATCCACCATTCGTGAGGATTCCCCACCAAGTTGCATTCTGAGAACATAACACACAAATCATCGTATTCTTTGTTGGATTTAATCATATTTGCTTGATCCTTTTTCTTGCCTTTATTCGGGGCTCGACAATCTGTGGACTTGTGGCCAATTTTTCCACAATTGAAGCATTTTTTCTTGAACTTTTTCTTGGGTTAATTGCTTCCATGTTCAACTTTCTTTCTTTTCTTTGAATTGTTTTGGTCATCTTCTGCAATATGTGCTTCGTTAATTTTAGAATTCCTTTTGACCTTCTCTCGACAACTTTATTGTCCTCTTCAATATGCAGTCGGACAATAAGATCTTCGACAGTCATCTCCTTGCTTTTATGCTTTAAGTAGCTTTTGAAATCTTTCCACAAAGGTGGTAGTTTCTCAACTATCGCTGCTACTTGGAAAGCGCCATTCATAATTAAACCTACAAAACAGTTTATGTGAGTATTAAAAATATTTTTAATTTTTTCAACTAAGGTATTTTTCCAAGATATACCTTATGCTAGGAGATCATGTATGATGACTTGCAACTCCTGTACTTGAGAGACAACAGATTTACTATCTATCATTTTGAAGTCCAGGAACTACGCAACAAGGAATTTCTTAATTCCCGCATCCTCCATCTTATATTTTTGTTCAAGTGCCCCCACAGTTCCTTTGATGTCTTGATTCCACTATAAACATTGTAGAGGTCGTCTTGGAGACCACTCAGAATATAATTTCTGCAAAGGAAGTTCAAATGTTTCCAAGTTTCTACAATAACGAAGCGGTCTTTGTCCGAGGTTCCCTCAAGCACCTCAGGAGCATCTTCGCTATTGAACCGTTGCAGACATAAAGTGGTGAGGTAAAAGAACATCTTTTGCTGCCACCGCTTAAAGTCAATGCAAAAAAATTTTCGGGCTTCTCCGCCATGCCATTGTTGGCAGAGCATTTGTACGACTTGATGTGGTAATATTAGTTGCCCCCACATACGTTGTCGCATCCATTATTTGACTTTCAATTACCATTTTTCTGTCACCACAAGACAAAAAATACTTAGTATTTTCAGAATACTACTTATAAAAACTAAGCAACTTTAAATTTTTCTTCTTGTTTCTAGTTAATAATGAAGTTTATATGACTTCCAATTGTCAACCGAATGATCTTTAACTTGTGATGAAGTTTTTATGACTTCAAATCACTAGTTAAGTTCAGGCAGAGTAGAAAGTAAAAACTTTAATCTCCAAAAACAAGCTATACAGATTCTATAATAGTGTTATTTCCTTAAGATTGTTATTTCCCACAATATAGTCGGGTATGCAGAATCTGTATATTACAACAACAACTTCAACTCTAGTTCAAGTATAGACAAGAACACAATGAAGTATCAAATACCCTCAACACAAGATCAAAATGACCTTTCCAAGAGGTGTATTTTTTTTTCCAGAAAATAAAGATGAAACAGAAATTGAATAGGCCAAGTCGTCCTAATTCACGGAGTTTTCTTAAGGAAATAATTCCCTTCATTGTACTCGAGGTTGTGGAATTTTTCCTTCCAGGATAAAATGGACAACAATCCAACCATAGCGATACCTTAAATGGTCGGATTCTACGGATGCACTCAATGGTTTTTATGATCACACAGAGTATTTTGATGACAGGAAGAATGTTTTTTTAACTCAAAAAATTTCATTCGCAAAACCTGTGGAAGAAAGCAGGTTTTTATAGCCATAACATACCTCTTCGAAAAGGTAGCATTGGTTCAATTTAGAGGTATGACGTTTTTCTGAAAAATGCATGTCTGTTTATCCTAAACAGTGCATCTATTCTGAAAAGGTATGTCACTTCGTGAATCAGAGTGTATTTTCGTTGAACAATTGCAACTTTCTATAGTATCTGTTCGAAAACAGTGCATTAATTCATGAAGCAGTGCAACCTTCTGCAGCATCAGTTCGAAAATATACACCAGTTCATGAAACAGTGGCACCAGTTCATTCAAACCAGTGAAGCAGTGCGCTACATGCATACATTTATAAATGGAGTTTCAAAATACTATTTTTGGATTGAATTTATTTATTTCTGTCAAATAAAATTTGTCCAAAAAGATAGATCTCATCGATCGATCATTTGACAAATCCAAATCCGAAGTCGAGCCGAGCGAGCGAGCGACGACGATGACGGCGTGAGGCATCATCTAGTTCTTGCCTCATTATCCATGCGGAGTTAGTGTTTCTCAATATAAACACCCTCAAGTTTACTTCTTCCACCAATGTGGGAGAAAGAGTAAATTTGCCAATTTGGGAGTACACTTTTAATTTTTTATGTCTGCTTCCCTCCACTCTTTTACTCTCCATTTATCCATTCACACTTATTTCATCTACTATGAACCCAACACCTCGAACTTTGTCAAAATCCGCCACTACTGGGAGCAACCTTTAAACCTTCGATTAAACGAAAAAGAAAGAAAAATTGACTATAAAAATTCGACCTTTTGCTCGAAGGTATTTTTTATCCCTTTAAGACTTGGTTTTCTTAGCTCTACAAAGAGCTTTATATAGAAAACCAATTAGGGAAAATGGATTGCCTTTGTCGATGTGGGATAATATCACTTCGGGGGAAGTTTTGGAAAAAAATTTAAGGATATTTTCGGACTCTTTTGGGTCGGTAATAGAATTTTTCCTCAACCCTGTACCAATTTTGGATTCTTTGAAGAATTTCAAATTGGTTTCAACCAATAGAAATGGGAAAAGTGGAAATCCCCTAAAAACCAATGAAACTGACACATCTTTGTACGAATTCGTACAGATCTAGCCAAGAGAAATAAATTTCCTGTTGGGATGCCACCTTGGCACTGTTTTTGGAAGGTTCCCACGATTTGAAATGAGAAGAGGAGAAAAAAAAATGGGTTTTCGCAGGCTCCAATTTGGTTGGTCAGTCGTTGAAGATGGGCTGGAGCTGGGTCGGTGGAGTTCGCTGGTAATTATTGTTGTTGATCGATGTTGAAGGTTATTCTATTGATCGATGTTGAAGGCTGCTTTCTTGTGTGCTGCTGTTACTCGTTTTATGGATAAAGGGGAGTAAAAATTGGATCGGGTATTATTTTTTGGACTGGGTCGGTGTAGTTTGGGCTAGGACGATAGTTTGTAATTGGGGTACTTTTTTGGGCCTGGGTCGGCTGGAATGGAGTTGGAATTGGGGGTTATTTTAAATAACCCCCAATTAGATTAGGGAATGGATAGGTTAGGCTATTTTGGCTATTTATTAAATAGCCATAAAGGAAAGTTTGGACAATGCATTTAAACTTTAGCCTAATTAAACTCAATCGACCAATTGCATTGCAATTATGGTCAAATTAATTTCAATTGAGGTCCAAATTTAATGAATTAACTAAATTAAATCGAAATTCAATATAAATTAACACCTTGTTTAATCCCGAGCCTCTTGATTTAATAAAATCAAACACATATTTATTCAAATAAATTATATTTAAATCAAGATTTTAATCATTTAGATTTATTTTCGAGATAACCCTTGTTTAAAATCCCATTTTTTATAAAATAAATATTTAAATAATAAAATTATATATTTTTGTATAATTGAATACAATAATATCTACTTGCCACTTAAAATGGCAAAATTAGCCCGATAATATTTTGAAAAGGTTTTTATCTGAATAAATAAATGTTGTAATTTATTTAAAATCGAATAAACTCGAAATTAAATTTAGTTATGGAGGGAAAAAATTAGATGTCAACACTCAGATGAATTATCGGTTAGTTTATCTTATGTTATTATACCTTCACTACATAATACATATAGTATATATATATATACACTTATACATACACACACATACACACTATCAACTATATCAAGTTCTAAATACGTACTATATACATCACATACGTACACGAGTATATTTTCCAATAATATAATGAAATGTATTTCATATACATACTTTGATGAGTTATCAATTAATTTGATTAGCTTACATTAATATAACTTCAACGTACAGTATATTATTACTTCTATCGTTTCAAGTCAAGGTATTCAATATGTTTGGATAGATTCTGCTACTTTTTGACTACATCGTTCATCGATCGATCACTACATCATACACACACACACACACACACACACACACATATATATATATATATATAACTCTTGAATACGTACTATATACATCACATCCACAAATATATTACCTCATAATAGAACATATTCATTATATTCTGATGAATTATTAGTTATAAATGTACATTGCATTATTATAACTGCAATAGTAGCATATAATATCATTACCTCAACTGCATGATATAGACATATTCATTATACAAAGATTATGTTTAATGTCATTTAATGTATATACAAAGGAAAATATTTATTTTATATATTGAAACATAAGTAAAAGATAAAGATTATAATTAACATAGTTTATTTATTTTATTTGATATATTTCTTAGTATAATTTTTTTACAAAATCTAAGCTTGATTGATATTCATTATTATTATATTGATTATCGAATACGTGTGATCAGTGTAATTTCAAAAAATTATATATTTGATTTTATATATAATTATTTTTTAATATAAACCGACCACAAGTGGTCTTTTTTTTTTTTTTTTAAATTTCAAAACTGACCACTTGTGGTCACTTTTATAAAATATTTTAAATTTAATTTTTAAAATAAAATTGATCACATGTGGTTGATTTTTAAAAATACTTTTTAATTATATTTTTTTAAATAAAACCGACCACAAGTGGTCGGTTTTTTTATTTTTTTTAAAAAAATTAAAAACTGACCACTTGTGGTCGGTTTTATTAAAAATATAATTTAAAACTAATTTTAAAAATAAAACCGACCAAATGTGGTCTATTTTTTAAAATAGTTTTTAATTATATTTTTTAAATAAAACCGATCACAAGTGGTCGGTCTTTTAAAATTATTATTTTTTAATTAAAAGTCAACCACTTGTGGTTGGTTTTATTTAAAAATATAATTAAAAATTAATTTTAAAAACTGACCACATGTGGTCGATTTTTAAAAATAGTTTTTAATTATATTTTTAAATAAAATCGATCACAAGTGGTCATTTTTTTAAAATTATTTTCTTTTTTTTTTAATTAAAAACCGACTACAAGTGGTCGATTTCTTAAAATTCTTTTCACGTCCAAATTTTAAAAATTTAAAACCGACCACAACTGGTTGTTTTTTTTATTTTTTTAAAATAATAATTAATATAAAATTATTGAAATGATTATTTTAAAATTTTAAAATATAAAAGACACCACATGTTATCACTTTTTTAAAACAAATATTTGTTTTTAAAAAATAAAAATCCGATCACAAACCGTGATCGATTTTTTTGTGGTCGGTTTTCCTATTTTTTTTTAGTAGTGTTAACCCTTATGTCAATACGAAAGTGGTTGGATAAGTAATGATTGACGAAGGAAATAGTACAAGATTGTATAGTTTCTTTAATTTTAAAGATGAAATGAAAGTGGTCCTCTGAGGACAAGTATGAGAAGTGAGACCGAAATGATTCGGACTTGTAAAAAGGTAATGTGCAGATGCTCCAGTTAGAAGGTACTTTCTCCATTCAATAATATTTGTTCATTATTGACTTGATACACATATTAAGAAATAATAAATATAGGGGTAATTTTATTGTATCACCATTTGGACATAATACATTTAATGTAATGAAAAATGCATTGAATGATGAATAATATTTAATAGCAGGGATAAAATGGATACAAAGTGATAAATTATTCTTTATTTTTCAAACTGGACAAATATTATTAGACATCTATTTTTATTAGAGTGGACATGTATAATTGGACAGAGAGAGTATGAGAAGTTGGTCGTAGTGGATTGAGGAACGGTAAAGGTAGGCCAAAAAAGAGTATTGGATGAGGCAGGATGTGGAACTTTTGCCCACCGAAGATATGGTCCTTGTTAGAAGGGTGTGAAAGTTAAGATTTAGAGTAGATGGTTAGTAGATAGTCAGGTATATTGTTTTTCCTTTATTTCTGTATTAGTTTTATTCTTGTATGTCATTATTTTTTTATTTCTCTTTATATTTGTTTTTTCTTTAGTCTCGGTTATCGTATTATATATATTTTTTGTCTTATATTAGTTGGTTTCTTTTTTCTTTACATGCATGTTAAGAAATTATAAATAAGAAGGTAATTTTACTAATTCACCCCTTAAAAAACTTCTTGAGAACTTTACAAACAAGTGTGAATCCTTTAAACAAAATTAATTGCAAGAATAGTATGAGAAAAAAATTAATTAATGCTTTCTTGATTTAGTGAGACAGACAACTAATATTGAACAATTATTTTAGTAAGATGATCAATTAATATAGAACGGATGGAGTATTTGTTATTTTTGCTTGTTGGTATTGCCTCTTTTTATTGTTCTTTGAACTAAGGTCTATTAAAGACAGTCTTTCTACCTTCTTAAGGTAGGAATAAGATCTTCGAATACTTTATCCTCATTAAATTTCCCTCGTGAAACTTCACTGGAGTTATGTTATTGTTGTTGTATTTTCTGTAATTTTCTAGGCTTGATGAATTTATGCTGAACTTTTTTCTGTAAAATTTTATTGACAAAATAAAGTCACTACATTCAAATGTTTGTGCTTTATCATCCCAAGTTTGGTGACCTTTGTTACGGTTGTATAATATCTTGCGCGCTTGTTGTGGGGACTTAACGTTATTTTTGGCATTTGAATTTTGTGTCTTTTATTTTCCTAGCAAAGTTAATTGCAGTGATATTTACTTTTATTTTTATTTTTAGAATGTTGACTTCAAGTGATAATAATAATCGTACATATTTAATAAATTTTTTCATCACAAATAACAAGTGAACAAAATTTATTGGGTTTCAGACTTCAAATTCCGCCCCTTTCTCAACCATATTGTACCAAGGGCATCAACATTGTGTACGTATAAAGTTTATGTATGTAGTCCTCAAACAGGATTAATGCATTTACACCATTTCCTTTTGTCACCTTTGCATCAAAACAAGAAACTCATGCAAACATAAACATATAAGCCCGCCATTTCTTCTGTGGATATATATTAGCCACATATGAAATTAGGTGTCAGGAATTCATATTAATGCATGGCTCTGCAGAAAAAGCGAGACAAATGTTTCACATGACCACATAAATTCTCTCCCCTTCTCAAATTACTTAACATGATTACTAAAAAAAAAATATAAAAATATCTCAAAATAATTGACATGTTTAAAAATTTTGAAAAACAATTTATCATTTTTTTCAACTATATTCATATTAATTGAAGAAGATTCATCTAATCAAGACTAATAAAATTATATTAGTCAATTTACACCTCTTATTAATTTCTCCTTAAAACTTATATAAAAAATAAATATGCCAAATAATTTTAGATGAAAAAAAATACCTAATTTTGTTGTCAATTATGAAAAAAAGCCTTAAATCTAGAAAATTCGAGAGATTTTCTAAAAGCCAACTCGAAGACCCCCTTAAAAGAACATCGTAATAGGTAGCTTGAAGGTGTTCTAGAATTTGAAGAGCCTCGTCTCCCATAACAGCCTGAATAAGATTTGCTATGTTCCACTCGGTAGGTAATTCTCTACCTCTGAGTCGAAGCAACTCCGCGCTATTTTTGCAGATGCCATCAAATAACTGAGTTAACTCAGGTGGAGCGCTTTGCGCGTCCGACCTAGTTGAACTAGTAGAAGAGGCACTACTAATAGAAGAAGGGAACGAAGAAGTGGAACTCTGCATAAAGCGCAGAATGACTAGTAGCGTCTACGAGTCTCCCGCTTCGGTACCATCTCCTTTTTTACCAGCCGAGCTGCCCTATCAACCCTTTGCGGCGCTTGCTTTCTAGCTAGAACTCACACAGCGCAAACATAAATGAGAACTAAGCATAGTCTGACTCCCTAGCGCACAGAGCAAGAGTAAGCTACTTCACTCGAGAAGAAGAAATACGCTAACAATCGGCTCAGATAAGGATGCCTCCTCTCTTTCCAAGCTGGCTCCGATGCAACTGCTATCGAATTAGCTCTTGGGGATATCATAGGTAAGAAGGAAGCCAATGCTGGAGGAAGTGAATCAATCATAAGAGGTTTTTAAAAAAGGCCTGTTGCTTGCCCGAGTAGGGGAAGGGATTGACCTAAGGCAAGGTTGACTTATCCCACTCTAGTGCTGGTAGGAAGCCTCCTTTCGAGTAGTCTTATAGGTCAGACCGGTTCCAACCATTCTTGCTAAGGCTCCTAGAGAAAGATCAAACTTAAGAGTAAGAAAAATCTCTTGTCTTAGACTTAGATACCAGTTGCAAGTTTAAAGACCAGCAGCGAGGGAAAGACTTTTGTAGAGAAGTTTAGACAGGTTGACTCCTTTTTTTGAGAATTCTTTATAGAAAGAAGAGAGGGAGGACATCGAAACGAAATACTTGTATCGAACGAGCCCCTATCTCAATTACAAGCAAGGAGCTATTACCCTATGCCTATGGTCTTCGTTCCTTACACGATAGATTCAGAGCCAAATTGAGATGCCCTATCGAGGGAGTCTCCATATCAATTCTTCACTGCAATCGCTTCGATCCACCCCCTCGGTGAAAAACCGTAATATGCCCTGAGGAATTCCTACTAGCAGACTTCCCTGTACTCAAAGTGAATTGTCTAAGTGCTTTCCTTTGTCTCATTGTTTATCTCCTAATCATTCGATTCCGCCCCTAAGGCTAGCTCCTACTCCTCCTCCTTCTCCTGACGGATAGGATCCTCCTTGGTCCTGGGCCTGTAGCTTTCCCCGTCCTCCCTTCGTCGAGCAGTGCTTGTGTGGAGGGTGCGCCACCTGAAATCGGAATTGAAGCTCTCACCTTACCAACAAGCTGGGAGCTGATGGTTGTTGGTCACGACTACTATCAAAAAGCTTCTATGAAGGTTCGAGCCGAAAAGAGCTCTTCATCATATTGTTGAATTTTGAAAGAAAAGATGAAAGTGATTGACCTCTCACTCACGGCACACATGCTATATGTGTGATGCCGACAAAAAAGACTTTTTTTTTATCCTTTCTTCGATAAGCTGTCCAACTACGATGTGTTAAGCATATTGACCTCAATCCAAACTCTCCAGTCCACATCTTTCTTTATATAGAAATTTCGTCGTCCTTTTTGTTTTGGAGGTAGATGTAAAGAGAAGAACTACAAAAAAGCAAAAGCCTAGTACTGGAAAAGCCAATCAATCTCTAGGATGCTTTTCAACTAAGTTGATAGGGAAGAACCGCTGCGGCCCGGAGGCACCCTCCGCCGCCATTACAATGGCAATGCATCCGCCCTAATGGAAATGAGAGGCCCTATCTCTTCACTTGCTGCTTTTTTTACTGCTTTCAGGGTATTTGGAAATAGATTTAGAAGTCAAAAAAGAATAATTCTAACTCACTCATAACAACAAGAAGCCTGGGCCTCAAGACCCCAAGTCCCATAGAAGATCTTCTTATTCCCGCCTCTGCCAACTAAGAGCTGCCTGAGATCACTACATCTATCTCTTGAACTCAGCTCCTATTCACATCCTTCCCGTGGGAACGACTATAGAGGACAACCCCATAGAAATCAATCTAGCTATTGTTGAGCTTATCCCGCCTATTCTATTCCTAGGTCCTGCGGAGGACCTCCGAGTCCCCATTGATTCTGCTCCAATTCCAGTATCTGGCTGTTCTTCATCTTACCCGGGAGGAAGTCGAGGACAGAGTTGCAGCTTTAGATGAAATAATGATCTTTCTATTCGAATACAAGGCCCTACTGGACTTTCACTTAGAGTTTGATTAGCATAAAGTGCCAGCCCAGCTAGACTGAGTTGCGTTCCATTGCTTTCCCAATAAGTGAAGTAGCGAAACCTCCCTCTATAGATATTGACTCATTTAAGTTGTCCATAATGAATAAAAAGACCTTTTAACTTTACGAATGACTGGACTAGGATGAATATATACAGGCCCTCAACTATTTGACTTTTTCCGTATATGCACCTCAATTAGGCCATGTTCCTATTGAACCCTTTACTCCTTCACAAAACGTTTCAATTAAGCACAGTCTGCTGATGTGGCAAAAATTATAAAATGCGTATAATACACACGCTAATGATGTGACAGAGTGATAAATTAAATAAAGACACGTGGCATTTTAACTTAAAATAATTATAAAAATAATTTTCTGATATAATTAAATCTATTTTTTTTTTAAAAAAACTCATTAATATCTCCAGCCCCCTACAGCTGCCTACCCTATCCCTCCCTCCTCCTTTTCCCTTTCAAACACCACTTTCTCCGTTATTGAGCAAATCTAATTTTTTTTTCTCAAAATTATTATATCTCCCTGCAGCTGCCTACCCGATCCTCCTCCCCCCCTCTTCCCTTCCAAACACCCTTTCTCCATTATCAAGCACACAAAAGTAAAAAAAAAAGGTATCTTCTTCTTCTTCTTCTTCATCATCACTTATCTCTAAATTTTTTTTCACCATTGAAACATTTCTTTCACTTATCTCTAAAAATATATTTTTTTTGCTATTTGAAATTCAATAGCATGATAAAAAATAAAGGAATAACACATAAATGATCGAAAATGGGTGGATGAACACCGGCACCGTAAGGAGAAAGAAATTGAAATTTTTGGTTGGTTGAAATTCAATCGATGTTGAAATGCTTTTTTCAAATTCATTCTTCACCAATTCAATGATTTTCTGGTCGTTCACTGTGATATTGTTCACTGTCAATCCATGAAAATTGGGGGAGTATGTGTAATTGTGTGTGTGGCGTCTGTTTATGTAGTTTTTGTATGTAAAAAAGATTGAAAATGGTGAGTTATGGAGATGAAAATGTCATGACCTGAACCGGGGCCCTGACTGTAACGGACATTCCGAACCATGAAGGCCTGAGAGCCCTTCTAACTTGTAATCACATACACCATTCATATACAAGGATAAAACGTGAAAATACAAAACAATAAGGAAACATGGTATAATCTAAGTTCTGTTTAATAGTACGGAAGTAAGAAAAAAATCAACATCTAAGCAATATTTGATTCAGTCTGCAAAATCTCTACTACATATGAAATTAATAAACTGTCTGAAACTGGGACAAGGTCCCTAGTGGACCAATACTAAAATAAATAACAAATGTTTGAAAATGAGTAGTCCTCTCGGAATAAAGAAGGCTCACCAACTGCACACTTCAATCCTGTCTGAATAGGTCTACGGCTTAGCAGGACCTCTAGACTGAGCCTCAGACCCTGAATTATAGGGGGTCAATACAATTGTAATGGTACACAGAGCAATCCAAAATAGTGAATTTATACATATAAAGTATAGGTGAAAGCAAGTCATGAAAATATCATTCCCATGGGCCATCTCAAAAGATCTTAGCACAGTCTTGTCAATGTAACTCTATACTTTGTATTACTTCTGAGCTAGGTGGTATACCCTACATATCTGCTATCCCACAGGCTATATGGGATCCGTCCTTAACTCAGCGGCCAAGCTCCCAACCCAAGTTTGCCGCATGGGTTGGAGTATCTGAATCTGGTACTCCCCAGGGTTGTCACCAGCGTACAATAATAATAAACTGGTATTGGCAAAATACGATTTCAGGCAATGAGTTTTATGGATCATGCCTTCTTCGGGATACCACCTAAGATCTCTTAAGCCCATTTTTAGTATGTTCTAAACATGCATCTTTCTGAAATCAAATTCTGAAAATTCTAAGCAAAAATCTGTATCTTTAATCTATTTTAAATCTGCTATGACATTATCTGAATTTGGTATCGTTATTCCAAGACTTGCAAGTTATGTTTCTGAGCCATAAAAAGATCATATCACAGTTTTCTCTTTCAAACATAAAGTTTAGACTACCATACTCTAAACAATTCAAGAAGATTCATTCTTCAATACATTTATCAAATTATGCAAAGATCATTCTTTTCAATCATTTCAACAAACATGTGGTGGTCATGTATTTATGGCAAACCATGCAATTCTTTCATTATATATATATATATTCAACATTTATCAACATGCAAAACCACCCTCTCATCAATTTAAATCAAATCTTAAATCATTCAACAATAGTCAAGAACATTGACACATGCTTCTAAATAACATTCTAAAATCAAGAGGTCTTGCAACATGAGAGGGAGCGTAAATAATCATGTTCTCAATTCAATTATCAAAGGCGGCAAGCTAAAGAGAAATGAGCTAATCTTAGCTCAACTATTGTAAGAGGGCACCAACGGGCAGGAAGGGCCACCGTGCATGTAGACACATTAACCAAGGGATGTACATATATATATATATATATATATATAGTTCACAAATCAATTTGGGGAAAAGGCCTCAAGACCAAAACACTATTATCATTAAAGAATTCATAATGCAAAATTTTAATGTAAATTCTGAAACCCCTTTGTACATTCATGATGTCTAAACTTTAAACCATATTCAAAGTGTTTTCAACCAGCCCATGTAGTTTTAGGAGAACCCCACGTACCTTACATCACTTAAGAGAAAGAGTGGAAACCAAATCTTGCTCAAGTTTTCTTGAAATTCTTGACTTCAAAGATGAACTCTTGATCTATGGGGAAAACCTAGGGTCTTGATTAAAGAGAGAGAAGTAGTTTTCGAATATATTTTGCCCTAATGACACCTTAATTTCGTGTTATGGCACAGTTATGTCGAGTGAAAAAAACTGATTTGCACTCCCTAAGGCCGGTTATTTAAAATAATTTGCAAACTGGGCACTGACGCGTTACCCGATGCGACACATTGAGATCGCGTCGGTCTACTGTTTCATCGACGCTATCATCAATGCAGCGCGTCGACTTTGCATTGAGCCATTGATTTCAAATTCCAAACACCCCTCTAACGATGCTAAAAAATTCTAAAACTTACCCGAGATGTACTAATAACTTTCCCGATAATGAAACAACTTAAAAATCAGCTTTCCGGGATCGGAAAAGTCAAAAATAAAATATTCAAAGGTTAGGAGCTCAAAATGTGACTAAGTCCTATTGACACTTAGAAAAATTTTCAGAAGATCGATCCTCCAAGCATACCATGAAGTGACATCAGGTCGAGAAAACTATGGGGCGTTACATTATCCCCCCCTTGGGATCATTCGTCCCTGAATGATGGCGCGGGACACATGTAAGCAGGATTTATCCTAGTGAATATGAGATAAAAAAAATAAGGCAAGGATTGTACCTTTTATTTCGTCATTCACCGGATAAAAAATATTTAGGTATCTTGCATGCATGACATTCTCCGATTCCCAAGTAGCTGCTTTAACTTTCTGATTTTTCCACAACACCTTGACCGAAGTTATCTCCATACTCCTCAACTTTTGAACTTGGCGATCCAAGATTGCTATAGGCTCTTCTTCATATGACAAGGAATCCGCCACTTTGATTTCCTCTACAGGCAACACTAGGGAATGGTCTCCAATACACTTCTTTAAAATGGACACATGAAATACGGGATGAACAGAAGCCAGATTTGCGGGCAACTCTAACTTATAAGTGACCCCACCTATTCTTCTCACAATTTGATATAGTCCTATATAGCGAGGACTCAGCTTTCCTTTCTTCCCGAATCTCATGACTCCCTTCATAGGGAGACTTTTAGAAATACCCAATCACCAACCTTAAATTCTAGCTCTCTTCTTCTAACATCGGTATAGGATTTATGGCGACTCTGGGATGTCTTGAGTCATTCTTTAATGATTTTCACCTTCTCCATTGCTTGATGAACAAGATCTGTCCCAAAAAACCGTGTTTCATGTACTTCACACCACCCAATTGGTGATCTACATCTCCTCCCATAAAGTGTCTCAAAAGGGGCCATCTTAATGCAGACATGGTAGCTATTATTGTAGGCAAACTCTATCAATGGAAAATAATCTGCCCAACTTCCTTTGAAGTCAATTACACAATCCCTCAACATGTCCTCAAGGGTTTGAATAGTGTGCTCAGCTTGCCCATCCGTCTGACGGTGGAATGCAGTGCTCAGATTCACCCAGATACCTAAACCCCTCTAAAAAGATCTCCAAAACTGCGAAGAGAATTGTATATCTCGATCGGATATAATGGATACAGGTGCCCCATGCAAACAAACTATTTCCTCAATGTACAACTTGGAGTAATCATCTCCCGAATAGTTAGTCCTCACAGGCAAAAAGTGAGCTGACTTGGTTAGCCAATCCACAATCACCTAAATAGAGTCATACTAGTTTTGGGACCTCGGAAGTCCCATTATGAAGTCCATATTGATCATCTCCCACTTCCACATAGACAAGGATATCTCTTGGGAAGTACCACCTGGCCTCAGATGTTACAATTTAACATGTTGGCAATTCAAACACTTGGAAACAAAATCAACCACATCACGTTTCATATTATTCCACCAATATATAGTTTTAAGATCATGGTGCATTTTATTAGAGCCTGGGTGAATAACATACCTTGAAGTGTGAGCTTCATCAAGGATTATTTTCCGCAATCCATCCACATCTGGCACACATAACCTACCCTGATATCTCAAAATCCCATCACCACCAATTTCAAAAGACATCACTTTCTGTTGACCCATATTTTTCTTGATTTGCATCAAAATGGGGTCCTAGGCCTGCTTCTCCTTCACTTCAGCACATAAAGAGGATTTTTCTATCTCATGCACAACTACTCCTCCATCTTCAAAATCCAGGAGTCGCACCCGTAGATTTACAAGCTGGTGAATATCTTTCACCATCTCGTTTTTCCCTTTCTCAATATGAGAAAGACTGCCCATAAATAATCTGCTGAGGGCGTCGACCATCACATTTGCCTTTCCCGGATGATAGTGCAAGCTCATGTCATAATTCTTCAAAAGTTCCAACCAGCGCCCCTACTTGAGATTTAATTCTTTCTGTGAGAAAATATACTACAAACTTTTTTGATTAGTAAATATATCAACGTGTACCCCATACAGATAATGCCGCCATATTTTTAGTGCGAACACCACATCCGCTAACTTCAATTCATGGGTGGGGTAGTTTCGCTCGTGCACCTTCAATTGCCTAGATGCATAAGCTACCACCTTACCATGCTGCATAAGTACATACCCAAGTCCCACTTGGGATGCATCACAGTATACAACAAAATCATATGTACCCTCAGGAAGGGTTAAAATAGGTGCGGTAGTTAACTTATCTTTCAAATTTTCCAAACTATTCTTACAAGAGTCGGACCACACAAATTTCACCTTTTTCTGAGTCAACCTAGTAAGTGGAGTAGCTATGGAAGAAAAACTTTCCACTAACCTTCTATAATACCCCACCAAACCCAAGAATCTCTGAATATCGATTGGAGTCGTGGGTCTTTATTATTTCCTCACTGCCTTAATCTTTTGGGGACCAACCTTAATTCCATCACTAGATACAATATGTCCCAAGAAAGTAATAGTATTAAGCCAGAATTCAAACTTGGAAAATTTTGCATACAATTTATGATCTTTGATGGTCTGAAGAATAATTTGGAGGTGACTGACATGATCCTCCCCATTCTTAGAATAAACCAAAGTGTCATCAATAAAAACTATGACAAACAGATTTAGAAACTGGCGAAACATCCTATTCATTAGGTCCATGAAGGCTGTAGGGGCGTTAGTCAATTTGAAGGACATGACTGAGAATTCATAATGACTGTATCGGGTTCAGAAAGCTATTTTGGGAATATCAGCCTCCCTAACCTTCAACTAATGATACCCCGAATGAAGGTCTATCTTTGAAAAACACTTAGCACCCTGAAGTTGGTCAAAGAGATCATCAATTTTAAGAAGGGGATATTTATTCTTGACAATGACCTTATTCAGCTGGCGGTAGTCTATACACATACGGAGGAAACCATCTTTCTTACGTATGAAAAGTACAGGTGTACCCCAGGGAGAAACACTAGGACGGGAGCCATTCCATATGGTGGAATAGAAATGGGACAGGTGTCTGGCCATAAGTCAATACTAAAATCTATCTCCCTATCAGGTGGTACCCCTAGGAGATCTTCAGGAAAGACTTTTGAAAATTCATTTACTACAGGGACGGTCTGAAGAGAAGGACTTTCAGTATTTGAATCTTTTATTCAAATCAAATGATACAAACAACCTTTGGAAATAAGCTTACGGGATCTGAGGTAAGATATAAATTTCCCTCTAGGTGCTAAAGAATGACCCTCCCATTCTATCACTGGTTCATTCAAAAAAGAGAAAGTAACCTTTCGGGTTTTATAGTCTAGCATGGTATAAAATGCATGGAGCTAGTCCATTCCTAAAATAGCATCAAAATAAACCATATCAAGCTCTATGAGGTCTGCCACAATATTCCGGCTACAAATGAACACAACATAATTTTTATATACTCTCCTAGCCACAACAGAATCTCCTACAGGAGTGGAAACAGAGAAAGGTTCTACAATAACTTCGGGTTCAAACCCAAAACTGACTGCCACATATGGGGTCACATAAGATAAGGTAGACCCGGGATTAAGTAACACATATACATCATGGGAGAAGATTCATAACGTACTCGTGACTACATCTGGTGAGGCCTCTGCCTTCTGGCGATTGGACAAAGCATACAACTGGTTACGACCACTCTTGGTAGCTGAAGTAGCGCCCTTGGGAGGCGGTGGTGGCGCTGACGAATTTGCTTGAGACTTTATACCCCCAATATTTTCTCTCACTATTGGGCAATCCTTTTTTATATAGCCTGGCTGGCCACAGGAGTAGAAAACAAGATTACCAAGATGACATGGCCCTGGATAATTTCTCCCATACTTCCCACAGCATGGTTATGACTGAGGAGCATGAGCTACACTCCCCTAAGATTGAGCACCCTGCACTCTCGGCCCATGGCTAGACTGAAAATTCTGAAATCATCGATCTACTGGAGGTCTGGGCATGGGAGCGCTGGCTGCAGGCTGAGCACTATTCCTAAACTTTTTCTTTAGCCACCTGTTACCCCAATTACCGTCTTGGTGCTGACTATAGTTCTGGTCTGTCCCTCTTGGCCTGCCTTTCTTCCTTGCTTCAGCAACCCTCTTTTTTTGTTCCTCAACCTTCTGCGTGTGAATGGATAATCTGGAGAAGTCTATATCTTGGTTCAAAATTTCCCCTTTGCACTCTAACACCAAGTCATCTGAAAGGCCGGATGCAAACTATCTTATATGGGCCTTCATATTTCCTACCAATTTTGGAGCATAACGGGATAGTTGATTGAATTTCAGGGTGTACTCCTTGATGCTCATCTTCCCTTGCTTTAAGTTCATGAACTCTTCAGCCTTGGACTCTCTCAACTCCTGGGGAAAGAATCGGTCTAGGAAGGCTTCCACAAATTTGCCCCACGTAAAAGGCTCAACACTATGTCTCCTCGAATCTTTCCACTCATTGTACCACTGATTTTCTACCTTCTTCAATTGATAAACTGCTAATTCAACCCCTTATATGTCATCCATATGCATCACTCAAAAGATTTTCTCCATCTTGTCTTTAAACTCTTGTGGATCCTCCTCCATCTTTGTACCAGTAAACTTAGGTGGGTTTATCCTCATAAACTGACCTACCCGTGTAGCCTCAGATATGACAGACGCAGACCCATCATCTTCCGACCATCGAGCCTGTGAAGCCACCAACTGTGTAATCATATGCATCGACTATCTGAATTTAGCATTTGATATCTCTCTCTGGGGAGATTGGGTGTGGTTAGTCCCAGACCGGGGAGCCCTAGGTGCCCGGGGTGGGCTGGTCTGAACAGAAGGGACTCCTGGAGCAACAACAAAATCAGGAGTGTGAGCCCTATTACGTATCCTCATCCGGTGTGTAGGACAAACATCTTTTGTCTGGATATTTTGATTATTGGAGAGACGTGGAGGCATGATAGCTTTTCTGAAATAGAAAAGACCATTGATTAGGGGACATTTCAGACTCTACAACACGAACTAAATCACAAAGAAGGGAGACATTCCAAAATGCCTAGTAGCCTTCTACTTATGAATATGGCGCGCTACATACCCATAAATAGGACTCTACCCAACGCGATTTCATAGACACCCTGGGACTATGAACTGTGCTCTGATACCAAGTTTATCATGACTAGAACCAGGGCCCTGGTCGTAATGGGCATCCCGAACTATGAAGGCCCAAGAGCCCTTCTAATATATAGTCACATACACCATTCATATACAAGGATAAAACGCAAAAATACAAAATAATACGGAAACATGGTCATAATATAAGTTCTGTTTAATAGTACGGAAGTAAAAAAATCAACATCTAGGCAACATCTGATTCAGTTTGCAAAATCTCTACTACATATGAAATTAATAGACAGTCTGAAACTGGGACTAGGTCCCCAGTAGACCAATACAAAAATAAATAGCAAATTTCTGAAAAGGACTAGGCCTCCCGGAATAAAGAAGGCTTACCAACTGCACACGTCAATCCTGTCTGAATAAGTCTATGACTTAGTAGGACCTCTAGACTGAGCCTCAGACCGAGAAACATAGGGGGTCAATACAATTGTACTGGTACGCAGAGCAATCCAAAATAGTGAATTTATACATATAAAATATAGGTGAGAGCAAGTCATGAAAATATCATGTATGCATAGTTTAAAATCCCATGGGCCATCTCTAAAGATCTTAACACAGTCTCATCAATGCAACTCTATACTTTGTATTACTTCTGAGCTAAGTGGTATACCCTACATATCTGCTACCCCACGGGCTATATAGGATACGCTCTTAACTCAGTGGCCAAGCCCCCAACCCAAGTTTGCCGCAAGGGTTGGAGTATCTGAATCTGCTATGCCCCAGGGCCGTCGCCAATGTACAATAATAATAAACTCGTATCGGTAAAACACAGTTTTAGACAATGAGTTTTATGACTCATGCCTTCTTCGGGAAACCACCTAACATCTCTTAAGCCCATTTTTAGTATGTTCTAAACATGCATCTTTCTGAAATCAAATTCTGAAAATTCTAAGAAAAAATTGGTATCTTTAATCTATTTTAAATTTGCTATGACATTATCTGAATTTGGTATCGTCATACCAAGACTTGCAAGTCATGTTTCTAAGCCATAGAAAATCATATCACAGTTTTTTCTTTCAAATATAAAGTGTAGACCACCATACTCCAAACAATTTAAGAAGATTCATTCTTCAATACATTTATCAAATTATGCAAAGATCATTCCTTTTAATCATTTTAAGAAACATGTGGTGGTCATGTATTTTTGGGAACCATGGAATTCTTTTATTATATATATATTCAAAACATTTATCAACATGCAAAACCCCCCTCTCATCAATTTAAATCAAATCTTAAATCATTCAACAATAGTCAAGAACATTGACACATGCTTCTAAATAACATTCTAAAATCAAGAGGTGTTGCAACATAAGAGGGAGCGTAAATAATCATGCTCTCAATTCAATTATCAACTTTAACCACATATATAGTTTACAAATCAATTTGGGGAAAAGGCCTCAAGACCAAAACATTAATATCATTAAAGAATTCATAATGCAAAATTTTAATGCAAATTCTAAAACCCCTTTGTACATTCATGATGTCTAAACTTTAAACCATATTCAAAGTGTTTTCAACTAACTCATGTAGTTTTAGGAGGATCCCACGTACCTTAGATCACTTAAGAGGAAGAGTGGAAACCAAATCTTGCTCAAGTTTTCTTGAAATTCTTGACTTCAAAGATGACCTCTTGATCTATGAGGAAAACCTAAGGTCTTGATTAAAGAGAGAGAAGTAGTTTTATGATATATAATTTGATCTAATGACACCTTAATTTCGTGTTATGGCACAGTTATGATGAGGGAAAAAGACTAATTTGCCCTCCCTAAGGCTGGTTATTTAAAATAATTAACGAACTGGGCACCGACATATTACTCGACGCGACGCATTGAGATCACGTCAGTCCACTGTTTCATCGACGCTATCATCAATGCGGCGCACCGACTTTGCACCGAGCCACTGATTTCAAAATCTAAACATCCCTCTACGATGCTTAAAAATTTCAAAACTTACCTTAGATGTACTAATAACTTTCCCGATCATGAATCAACTTAAAAATCAGCTTTCTGGGGTCGAAAAAGTAAAAAATAAAATCATCAAAGGTTAGGAGCTCAAAATGTGACTAAGTCCTCTTGACACTTAGAAAAATTTTTAGAAGTTCGACCCTCTAAGCATACCATGAAATGACATCAGGTCGAGAAAAGTACAGGGTGTTACAGAAGATGATGACTATTTTTTTCTTTATATTTCTTTAATATATATATTTTTTATTGGTTGGGTTTTTATGTTTAATTTTTTTGATTAATTATGGTCTCTCACTCTCCTAATGGAGAGTGTATTACACATGCCACCCCATGTCAGCACCACATCAGCAATTGTGCTTAATTGAAACGTTTTGTGAAGGAGTAAAGAGTTCAATAGGTACATGGCCTAATTGAGGTGCCTATACGGAAAAAGTCAAATAGTTGAGGGGCCTGTATATGTATTTAGCCTTCTGCTTATCATAGGTGTTATTGCTAAAAGGCATAATAGATGACATGTGTTTTAAATTGGTCTGAGCATACATTAATGTTTAATTTTAAGTGTGCACAAGTAGATATTTAAATTTGTATAAAGTTAATAAGTAGATACGTGCGTCCTATTTGACAATTAGCGTGAGGCACCATGTAGAATGTGTGTGTGACTACTTGTTCAACTTTATATAAAAAATTTAAGTGTCTATTGTGCACATCTAAAGTTGGAGGGCATAGATGTCAATTAACATCAAGTTAAAGGCACATTCATGTATTATGCTTTATTATAAGATAGGATCATTATCGACTGGAAAATTGACTGTGAGTGATCAAGGGTGAAGCCACAGTGATGGTTATGAGTTTGATTGTTATGATTCATAAATAGAGTACGTGATGACACATGTCATATCCTTCGGTACAGGTAAACCTATCTCAATCCAAAAAACACGAATTGAGAAAATAGAAACGGGAGCAAAAGATAGTATAATCCCAAATATATAAACGAGACACAAGTCTCAAAAATACATCCCAAGTTTGGTTGTCACTAATACAAGCCTCTAATACAAATTAAAAATAATAATAATAATCGTCTAAAATACCTTAAATATGAAAATGACATATGACATAAATAGAGAGATCCAAGAAGTCCCGAGTCTGTCAGCCACTACCTTGATCTCCACAACCCCAATACAGAAAAAATACGATCTACGATCTACCCTTCAAACTAATACCTGCATGGGGTACCAAAAAAATAAAATGAAGAGAAAGAGTGAGTATGAAGACCACGTGTATTCAACAAGTTTCTCAATAACTGATCCTAATCCAAAATCACGGTGAGAACCCCTCCCCTCAACTCCCAAGGCACCCCAACCAAACTACAATACTTCATCCTATTAGGATAATCCAACATAATAGTCAACATATTTACTAAATATCGGGTATGCACATTAATCTAAGTGAATCAACATTTTTTTTTTATAATCAACAATAAAAAGGTTATCTATAAAAAATTATACTAAACCAAATAATATGGGATAAAAACAGGGATAGTGTACATATATAAGAGTATATCCTATACTACCAAAGGGTGCTACACAACTATCTCTCCGATCAAGCTACAATCATACCTCAGGTCTCATAATACATCAACCTCCTAGTAGACATAAGATGATATAAGATAATATAATCAAGTGAAATAAAATGAATACTCAGACACAATATCACAAATAAGGTTCTATGATGGTAATACAACACAAGGGTAAATTCTAACATAGTATCAAATCATACCAAAGAGGGTAATGAAATACAAACGATACAATTCAATATAGTGATGATGATGAGATGAGGATGAAAGCTTGAAAGTTATCGCATAACCTTCTGTATATACTTATCGAGCCTCACTGCTCCCAATATAGGGTCCATGGAGGGTTCGCTATCCATATACTTTCCATAATCTCAATTCACCTCTCTAGCTAATGTTCACATATTAAGGTTATCATAATATCTCATAAAATGTCTCAATCAACCTTGCTAGCAAATGATCTTGATGAATAATATTCTAAAATTTTATTTTTTTCGAATAGGGAAAATCTAAGTGGTATCAATCTCGTTAATATGTGAATGAGACAAGGATATAATGCTTATAACTAAATCAGTATGAAGATATGTATCAATTCAATACAAGTATTAGTGAGCTCAGGATCAACTCCATATGACAATTTTCCAGGATGTAAGCCATCGTAGGACACTAATGGTATAAATAGTCATACATGACATCAATAATATCATTCAAAATCCCTTATTCGAGTATCACCAATATGATAAAGGTAATTTAATGCACAATAATTAATATGGCAATTTAACGCATAATCATAGCAAACATATCAACAGAAGCCCCACTCGGGCATCACTATAATATCTGCTTTCAAAATTAGTAATAATATGCACATAAGCCCCCACTCGGACACATGATAATAAATAACATTTTCAAAGATAATATATCAAAAAATTATCCAAACCTAGTTGTCCCATACGATAAGTTTATCCACTATTATAAGTCCATTTATACTCTAAGCATTATCTAAAGCTCGATTATTCCATCACTAACAATAATAACATAATTATTCCCTAAAGGTCACTAAACTCTGATCATCATAATAAAGTTGACTAAACAAGATTCAAGTTCTAAACTAGACATTCAATAGCACTTATTCAAAATCACTAAGTTATCTATCTACATTCTACTTTAAAAATATTTACAAGTAGTAATACTAACAAAGAAATGCAATAATTTAACTATAATTCATCAAAAGACTCTGGTATCCGTGGAGATGCTCGCTATTTTACCTAAGTGGGACCGTAAACCTAAGCGATTCACAAATTACAAGTAAACAAATATATAACGCATAAACTCTTCAGAGAAAGTCAGGATACATCTCAACTTGCCTTAAAAAAAGACCTGCAAGCCCAAACACTACCCAAAGACTCAATCAAAAGCTTGACCCTCTTAAATCAACACTAAATGCTTTCAATCTAACAAAATATGACATCTACAAGTCGAAAGAAGTCCAACGATATCTATATCGACTATATTTATTCCAAATCAAAAATCCACTTCGTTAAATATTTTTAGAAAATACAATGGTAAAACTAGAATCCAAAACCCATGTTTTGAAGATAAAATCAATAGAAAATAATAAAAAGATGAGTTTAGAGTTTACCCACACAAAAATAATAAAGAAACCCTAGTGAAATCGTCTTTCTCAAAGCTTGGGGGTCCAAACATGGAGAAAAATCATGAAATTGTATTATATATATACTGTTCCAATGATGTTTGCTTAATCGGCTAAATGATCACTCAAGTGACCACCACTTAAGTGGCTAGGGCATCGCTAAAGCGACCAAGCCATATAAAGTCGTCTTGCGCTTAAGCGACCTTCGCTAAAGTGATATGGGGCCCGCTTAAGCAATTGATGTTGATATCAGCTGACTGCTAAAGAAAATTTTTGGCCGTTTAAGCGGCAACTTCTGCTTTAGCAACCAATTGGTAGCTTAACCTACTGCACCGGCTGATACCCAACATTATCAACTGAGTAAAAATTTTAAGTTTCTGATTGAACCCTAAAAATTCATTTAGAATTTCGTGAATATAAACGAACTATGCTACTAGGCTATTCTTGATGTTTTAGACAATGGCAATGTCAAATTTTTGAAAAAAAATATTGATTTTAATAAATTAACCTCTGGGATCCCTTTACTAAATTTAATTAGTTTTTAAATAAAGAATTGAGATAAAAAATAAAGGCTCCGGATCCGAGCTAACTATGTTATTGATCCAAAATTGATATTTTAGAGCTAATAGAACTGTCGGAATCATTATTCGATCCTCGAATCATGAAACATTGGCTGAAGTCAAACTAATATCTTTAAGGAAGTTCAAAGCTACAAATTCATATACAATACTTTCGAATGCATAGAGAATCGTGCCGACCATTCCCACAACTCATAAATGAGATAAAGAAACTACAGAGAAGAAAAAATAATCAAAATACAAAAAATTCTAAAAAAGTCAGTATGAAAATCATTATATTAATAGTGCATTGGGAATCAAACTGAGGTTTTTACTGTTGAAGAATAATATTCTACCATTAGATCATTGGTTCGTATTGGTCTAAGCTTTTCATCTTATGTTAGTTATACTCATTCACTACATCTTTGAACATTCATTGATTTATATAAAAAATAATATTTTTTACAAGAATCTATTCACTTTGTCAGTGTAACACCCCAACTTAGGATAGGGAGTCCCACATTGGTAAAACACAAGAGAGATGTTGGGTATATAAGAGTAATACCTCGTATTTCCCTAGCCTAGATTAACCCTCAGTACATGGGTTATCCTAAATAAAATTTTTTAAATAATTATTAATTTTTAGATTTGAGCCTTCCATTACGTAGAAAATTTTATTAGCTTTCCAATGATATAAAATTCACCTAAATCTGACAACCGGGTAAGAAGTTATGGCGATTTTAAGTTTCAATCGTTAAACATCGTCATTCGGGCCAGTAGCATGTCGCGGAGTGTGTCAAAATAGTAGTTTTCAATTTCCAGTGTTGCTCTGCGATATTGGCACGTCGCGCCATAGATCTAGTTCACAATTGTCCTTTTCCAGTGTGCCAATATGATACCACCGCATCGCGGTGCACTTCCAGTTCGCAAACAAAGTGGCAACGCGATACCACTGCATTGTGCCACCATGTAATTTCCCAGTCATTATTTTTTAGTGGCCCAGCGCGATAGCGTCGCATCGCGCCAGAGGTCCAAATCGGGAAAAATTTCATGAAAAATTAAAGTTGCACCTAGGGTTAAAACTGTCTTTTCCCATGATTTTATTCCGCCCAGATGTGAGATTTAAGCCCTAAAATGTGTAAAACCCTTCATTATTCACTTTTTCCCAAAATCAAAAGGTAGTTCTCTCTCAATAAAGAAAGCCCTAGCTCTCAAGAATCAAGGTCAATCCCAAGAATTCCTCCAAGAACTCATTAATTAAAGTATGTTAGATGTTTATCCATGGATCCTTACCTTCCACGGAGCCTAAGAATCCTTTTTCAATATACAAGTATTATGATTTATGATTTCCAAGTTTTAATTAGATAGAATTCATGTTTATAATGTTATTTGAGTTTTAATCCATGATTTAGATTACAAGTTCCAAGGATTGATTCTAGTATGTGCTGAATTACATGATATTCATGATAAACCCTTCAATTTGCAAGTTGATTGTTGTAACCATGTTGACCCTAAGTATTTATGATTTAATAACCAAGTATGCATCTCATGTGTTTGATAAATTGTCTATGAGAATGAAATAATGTCATTATAGCATGCTAACATGTATTCCCCATTCATGTACAAATTAATGCATTACAAGTGTTTGATGGAATGTCTTTATGAATGAATTATGACCAAGTGAACATTGTTATGCTATTCAAGATTATGCTTTTCTTTAATTTTCATGCTATCGAGTCCCGAGGGTATTTAATACCCGATAATTTAGCTGTTTACCTAGAGCCAGTATCAGTCATAGAATAGTATCAGTCATGTTATGATCAGTAGGATTCTCAATCCGTTACAAAACTTAGTAGATATTCAGTCAGTTACAGAACTTAGGAAAACTCAGTAATCTCAATGAATTCAGTCTAGTTCAGTCCAGTATAACAGTTCGGTGTCCTTCATTTGGGAGTAGGATTCAGCACCGAGGGAACCCAAGGATGAGGGTTCACCTACCAACAGAGGGTATAATCCTTAGAAGAAATCCTTGCATTCCAGAACTATGTAGCTAGCTTAGGTGGAGATATCACACCTGTCAGTTGAGGGTTGATGAGGTGCTCTACCTGTCAGTAAAGGGTACCACCGTTCTCATTTAGGGAACCTACCATTAGAGGGTTACTCTTCAGCTTGTCTTTACCCGTGGCACGGTACTGACACCCTTCCAATTAGGGTTACAGATTGGACCCCTACTCAGTTATCTTATTAGTTCAGATTTGGGGCATGTCGGTTAGATGATTACCTCTCATATTTTTAGTTTTAGTCTTAGTCTTCAGAATATAACTCAGTTTAATTCTACAAAATTAGGACTGTCAGATACAATCACTCAGTTATCAGTAATTCAGATTATCAGTGATCTTAAATTACCAGTATATTCAGTTATCAGTTATCAAATTCAGTTCCAGTATACTCAGTTACAATATGCACAGTATGTTCAGTAGTTACAGATCCTCCATGTATGCTAATCTAGCTCTTGCATATCATTCAGTTAGTTTTTGTTCATGTATATGAACCCATGAATTTAGCCGTACCTCATTTAGCATACCATTATATTCCCACATACTAACCACATACCTATTTCTTACGCTACGATGTTTCATATCATAGGTTCAGAGGCTCAGGTTTCTGACTGCGCTTAGCCAAATTCAGCCAGTAGTAGCAGATTTAGCAGTGAGTCCTCATCCATCGAGGATATGCTTTTAATTTAGTACTTTAGCTTAACAGTATTTTAGTAGATGGAGTTAGTTGGGAGATTGTCCCATCAACTTCACTTTCAGACAGATTCAGTTAGAGGCTTTTTAGACTAGATTTTTCAGACAGTATTCAGATGTTATTATATTTTATTAGTATTTTAGATGTTTTGAACCTTATGGCATTTTAGCCATTATTCCATATTTATCTTAGTATTATTGATCAGTGCTCACAACAGATATCATTCATAGGTTAGCTTGTGGTCATTCGAGGTCACAAGCATCGTGTAGCGTCCAGGGTGCAAACTCGGGGCATTACAATAAGTAAGCAAGCCTTACTCCCTAGTGATGCATTTTAAATCCGTGAGGGTCTAGGCCCAGAACGAATAATATCACTAGTGGGTTGGGCTAAGGGGTCTGTTGGACCTTCATGGTTTCAAATGCCCATTGCAGTCAAGGCCTCAGCTTGGGTCATGACAAGATTGGTATTTGAGCCCAGAGTTCAGTGTCCTAGGGTGTCTGTGAAGCCGTATCTAATAGTGTTCCTTTTATGGGTGTGAAGTACGCCACACTTATAATTAGAAGGCTATAGGGCATTTAGGAGATGTTTTCCTTTCTTTTATACTCTAGTTTGTTCGATAAATATGAATTTATTCTAATTTATGCTTACCATTTGTTTCAGGTCATACCAAAAAGACCTGCCATCCAGGGGGCCACTACTAATACTAGGCTTTTTTCGATGCTAACAATAACAATATGCCCTTGACTCATGTGACGCATACAAAAAATGGAGCTCTTACTCCTGGGTAGAATGTTATTGCTAATGCACCTCCTATGGCACCTATCCAATAAAGTGACCCAGTACATCCTCTATACAGCCGCCTCGCACTGATGTTGCCAATGGCGATTTAAATAGGCCATTCAGATGCTCACGCAGCTGGTAGCATCCCAGTCCTGTCATCTGGGCCCCACCATCTCTATCTCTTATGACTCCTCAACACCTCTACAATTAAGTGTTCCTTAAGATGAATCCACCTAAGTTCACAGGATTCAAGGTCGATGAGGATCCCCAAAATTTTATTGAGGAAGTTCAAAAGATCTTAAGTGTATGCTAGTGGCATAGAGAGAGTTGAACTTGTATCCTACCAGTTGAAGGATATTGCTAGTATCTGGTATGATTAGTGAGAGCTTGCTCATGGTGAAAATGCACCTCCTATAGTATAGGATGATTTTATGGATTTTTTTCTTGACTATTTCTTTCCACAAGAGCTAATAGAGGCCAAGGTACAAGACTTTGTGAATTTAAAATAGGAAAAAATAAGTGTGAAAGAGTATGGTCTCAAGTTCACTAAATTGTGTCGACATGCTCTGGAGAGAGTATCTACAATAAGGGTTAGGATGCTGAAATTTGTGTCCGGACTTGCAAAACATGTAAGGAAAGAGTGCAAAGTGACATTGTTGGTTAGTGATATGGATATTTCCAAGCTGATGGTGTATGCTCAATAGGTTGATAAGGAAAATAAAAAAGATAGAGAGGGATTTCAGAATAAGATGGCTAAGTCAGCAGGTAATGGGTTTTCTCAGCAGCGGCCAGGAAACAAAAAAAAAGATTTTTTTCACAAGAGGTCATATGGACCTACCCTGTCTTCAGCTAGTGCACCTACACCAAGGCTTAGGGTTGACCAATGTGTTCAGAAAAATTAAAATTTCAGGGTTCAAGGTTCTCAGTCACAGAAAGGTGGAAGTCATTGGGTTCTATTATATCCTGCTTGTACTATTTGTAGAAAGAATCACCAAGGAAAGTATCATAACGAAAAAGGTGTATTCTATGGGTATGGTCAGCAGGGTCATATGCATTGTCATATGCATAAGGATTGTCCATCAGTAAAGAAAGTTAATGGGGGCAACACAGCCTAATCTTCTGCTTCAGTTCTTATAATAGGATATAGCACTACTTCGAGGACCGGTAGAGTTCAGAATCATCTGTATGCTTTGGTAAATCTCCAGGATTTGGAGGCTTCTCCTAATGTGGTTACTGGTATGTTGAAAGTCTTTTCTCATGATGTTTATGTGCTACTTGATCCTGGTGATTCCTTGTTCTTTGTGACCACATATGTAGCTATGAATTTTGGTATTTTCCCTGAACAAATCCTAGAGACATTTTCTATTTCCACTCCTATTGGTAAGTCTATTATTGCTAGACAGATTTATAGAGATTGTGTAGTTACCGTCCTGCATAAAGTCACCACAGTCGACTTATTTGAGTTGGACATGGTGTACTTTGATGTTATATTGGGTATGAACTGGTTGTATTTATGTTATGCTTCCATTGATTATAGAACAAGGGTGGTCAAGTTTCAGTTTTCCAATGAACCAGTTCTTGAATAGAAAGGTAGTCCTGTCGTACCTAAATGAAAGTTCATATCATATCTTAAGGCCCAAAAAATGATATCCAAGGGGTGTATTTATCACTTGGTCCGAGTCAAAGATTCTAAGTTAGAAATACCTGCACTCCAGTCCGTTTCTATCGCCAAAGAGTATCCAAAAGTTTTTCCTGATGATCTTCTAGGAGTTCCTTCCAATAGGGAAATAGATTTTGGGATTGATCTTCTTCCTGACACTCAGTCTATCTCTATTTCACCACATAGAATGGCTCCTGTAGAGTTAGAAGAATTGAAAGAGCAGTTGAAAGATCTTCTTGATAAAGGTTTTATATGGCTTAGCATTTCTCCTTGGGGCGTTCCAGTTTTGTTCATGCGTAAGAAGTATGGTTCACTTCTAATGTGCATTGATTATCGCCAGCTAAATAAAGTCATTATAAAGAATAAGTACCCCCTCCCTAGAATAGATGACTTATTCGACCAACTACAAAGTGTTTTTCTAAAATAGATCTCAAATCTGGTTGCCATCAGTTAAAAGTTAGAGAGTGTGATATTCGAACGATGGCTTTTCAAACTCGATATGGTCATTTTGAATTTTTAGTCATGTTCTTCATTTGACTAACGCTACTGCAGTTTTTACAGACCTTATGAATAGGGTGTTTAAACCATATCTAGATATGTCCGTAATCATCTTATTGATGATATTTTGGTCTATTCTCAAAGTAAGAAGGAGCATACTAATCATCTTAGGATTGTTGTTCAAACACTTAAGAATCGTGAGTTGTATTCTAAATTCTCTAAGTGTGAATTTTTGTTGGAGTCGAAAGAATTTTTGGGCCATATTATTTATGGAGAAGGTATCCACGTTGATTCTCAAAAGATTGAGGCAGTGAAAAATTGGCCCAGACCTACTACACCTTCTGAAATTAGAAACTTTATGGGTCTAGTTGGTTACTACAGGAGATTTGTGGAGGGATTTTCCTTCATTGCTGCTCCTTTGAATAGATTAACTCAGAAAATGGTCAAGTTTCAATGGTCGAAGGCATGTGAGAAGAGTTTTCAAGAGCTGAAAGATAAATTGACCTCCGCCCCAATGTTATTATTATTGGAGGGAAATAAAGGTGTGGTTTATTGTGATGCTTCATGGGATGGTATTGGTCGTGTATTGATGCAACATGGTAAGGTTATAGCCTATGCCTCAAGAAAACTTAAAAATAATAAGAGAAATTACCCCACTCATGATTTTGAGTTGACAACTGTGGTCTTTCCTTTGAAGATTTTGCGTCACTATCTTTATGGGGTGCATGCTGATATTTTCATTGATCATAAGAGCCTTCAATATGTATTCGATCAGAAGGATTTGAATCTCAGGCAAAGAAAGTGGCTTGAGTTACTCATCCTGGTAAGGAAAACGTAGTTGCAGATGCTCTTAGTAGATTGTCTATGAGGAGTCTTGCACATGTGAAGGAAGAGAAGAAAAGACTCACAAAATATATTCATTATCTTACTAATTTAGGAGTCCGACTTCTAGACTTTGAGAATGGGGGAGGGAGGAGAGAAGGGGGGATTATTCAAAATATGTCCAAATCATCCCTAGTGTCGAAAGTTCAATAAAAGCAGAATCATAATCCCGTCCTTTTACAATTGAAGGAAGAAGTTTTACACTAAAAGGTTATGGCTTTTGAACAAGGGGGAGATGGTGTACTGAGGTACCAGGGTAGACTTTTTACCCCAGATGTTGATGGATCACGAGAAAGGATCATGGCAGAGGCACATTATTCCAGGTACTCCATTCATCCAGGATCCACCAAAATGTATCATGATTTGAGGGAAATTTACTGGTGGAACAACATAAAGAGAAATATTGCTGACTTTGTACTCAAGTGCCCAAATTATCAACATGTTAAGGTCGAGCATCAAAAACCTGGTGGTTTTGCTCAAGATATAGCTCTTCCAATATGGAAGTTGGATATGATAAATATGGATTTTGTGACAAGGTTATCACGTTCTCGGTATCAACATGACTCAATTTAGGTTATTGTGGATCAGATGTCTAAGTCTACTCATTTCTTGTATATTAAGATGACATACTCAACTGATGATTATACTTGATTATATATTCGAGAAATCGTCAGGTTGTATGGAACCCTCATGTCTATCATTTCAGTCAGAGGCACCCAGTTTACAAATCATTTTTTTAGGTCCTTCCATAGAGGTTTGGGTACGTAGGTGAACTTTAGTACTGCTTTCCACCCTCAGACGGATGGTCAAGTAGAGCGCACTATTCAGATGCTAGAGGATATGTCGAGGGCGTGTGTACTTGACTTCAAAGAAAATTGGGAGGAATACCTGCCTCATATTGAGTTTGAATACAATAATAGTTACCACTCAAGTATTCGGATGACTCCTTTCGAAGCTCTATACGGGCAAAGATGTAGATCTCCTATTGGGCGGTTTGAAGTTGGTTAAACTGAGTTATTAGGCACAAATTTAGTTTATGAAGCTGTCGAGAAGGTTAAGGCTATTCGAGAGAGGTTTAAAACTACTCAGAGCCGCCAAAAACCCAACTCAGATAGGAGGCGTAGGGACTTGGATTTTGAGGTAAATGATTGGGTATTCTTGAAGGTTTCACCAATGAAGGGTTTCATGCATTTTGGAAAGAAGGGAAAACTTAGTCCCCATTATAATGGTCCTTACCAGATTTTGAGAAAAGTTGGAAAGGTTGCCTGTGAGTTAGATTTGCCCATGATTTGACCTCAATTCATTCGATATTTCATGTATCCTTACATAGGAGGAGTGTAGGTAACCCTACTTTTATAGTCCCAGTGGAGAGTGATGGTGTAAAATATTCATTGATTTATGAAGAAGTTCCCATTGAGCTATTGGATCGACAAGTTTACAAGTTGAGAACAAAGGAAATTATTTCGGTAAAGGTGTTGTGGAGAAATCAAAAAATTGGGGGAGCTATATGGGAATCAGAGTAAGATATGAAGGCAAGATATCCTCACCTATTCACTTCTCAAGAGGAAAGAAACGAAGGTAATTATGCAAATCCTTACTCATGATGTTCCATAAATACTTGCTTTTCTCTATTTAAATTGAGCCCTATGATGCGCCTGTCTTATATTGTGTTTTTGTCTAGTGTTATTTGTTCAAAATTTATGTTTATAATTTCACTTCGTATTTTTTTTTTGAGTTTCTGAGTTATGGTGATATTTGTAAATAATAAGAAAAGTTCCTTAGTAACAGTCTCATTCCATAATTCTAGTGCAAAGAGTTTTACATGAGTATATAACCTTTATTCGAGGATGAATGATCCCAAGTGGAAGATATTGTAACACCTGAGGCCCACTGCTTTATGAGGTATTTCAAGGATAATTTTGTCTTTTTGTTTTATATTTATTTCAGAAAATTAAAACCCTTTTAAGTTACCAGTTTCCATACGTTAATTCCTCAATAAATGCTTTTGTGAGGTATTTCAAGGGTAATTTTGTCTTTTTGTTTTATAGTTATTTCATAAAATTAAAACCCTTTTAAGTTACCAGTTTCCATACATTAATTCCTCAGTAGAATGTTAGTTTTCCCATCATTTATACGCATTAAAAAAGTCCCTTTATTTTTCTTCAGTTCACACGATAAAAAGCCACCCATTTTCCTTCATCAGTTTTTCAAAGTTTTCCAGTAGCCAGTATCCCCTTTCATCCTCTCACTAACAACTTATAAGAAATAAAAAAATTGGTGAAAATCATATTCGAAGTTCGTCTTCCAATCTCAAGTTTCTTCAACATTTAAAGAGGTATGTAGAATCATCTCTTGCTCATATTTTTGAATTTCTTTTTCTGTTTTGGTAATCTCCTCTCTTTAGATAGTCTTGTGTTCATTAACTTTATGCGTGGATTAGTAAACTGATATTTGTATAGATTAAGAACTCTCCCTGCTAGCGTAGATAATTCTGAGAAATTTTGAAATTTGAATCGGTCAGAAGAGTCAAAGCCCATGTTTGACACTCTGTAAGACTCAGTTGTTGTAATCAATATGATTTCAAAAGTCCTTGGTTTTTGCAATCTAATCATCTTGATGCTAACAAATATTTTATTATATTGGTTTTTCTCTCTGAAGTATACGTAACTTAATTAAGACTATTGAACTACAGGATATTGATTTACATTGCTCTATTTTTATTTGACGTATTAATTGATATGTTGTTGGTTGATACTCTATAGTAAACTTTGTTGGATCGTTACGCATGTTGTGATACAGAACTATTGATTATAGTGGTTCATCTAATCATAACAAATGCAAGCATAATTCTTTTTGTAAATGTGTTTTAGTTGGGTACAACAAGTTGCAAGGCACTCATTATATCTTCAGTAATTACAACAAATTTTCCAGTGATTCTATTTTTTTTTTTTAAATCGTGGTTAGGATTTTATTTAATACTTAAGGTCTATTCTGGACAGATTTGGTTATATCTATTACACAGTATGTAAGTTGTGTCTTCCCCAGTAACTCATAAATATATTTACCTCAAGGGATGTGAAAGTCATGTCTCAGTTGTAATAAGTCTTTCATTAAGGTCCTCCAAAGTATGTTTTGCCTCTGCAGATAATCTGCTTGACTCTCTAACTATTCTCTATTGTCTTACAGTAGATGTGGTACTTCTATGAGTCATTCAAAATATGATATGGAAGCTGACTCGTTTAGTTCTTCCATTCCTGTAAGACAAAGTAAAGTGAAATCCTTAACAAAATGTTTCTTAACTCTTCTAGAGAGCTACCAAATGGCACCAAATGAAAATCTTATGAAATCAAAGTAATTGAATTCCCAGCATGAGCCAAAAAAAGGCTAAATTATGATATGAGCCCCAAAAGGCTAAATTATGATACGAGCCCAAAAAGGCTAAACCACGAGCATTAGCCTAATATGGATAACACTTTAGACATAAATAAATAAGATAACCTCATGAGCATAAGGGAGTTATTTAGATGACCGTGAAGGCAAAGGTTTAAAATGACAAATGCCCAAAAATATATTTGCTGACATAAGATAGAGATTATTTCGCAAGTCGGATGACTCTTTTTTTTATGTGTCCCGAAAAGAGGCTACCCATGGATACTTTCTAGAAAATCATGTCATTTTATGTCCTATGCCTAGCAATGTATAGGATGGCATAGCTGATCGGGCCGAGATTAGATTTCACGCACTTACATAGTGGTTTATGATGGTTCACTATTTTCTCCCACTAATAATCAAAGCAATTAAATTTAGCTTAGTTAATTATAAGTTTAGTTTATATTTTTGTTCCTTTCTGGTTGTCTTCACTTACATTTAATTTGAATTTTATTGTTATATATTGTCTCTTGAAATGATTTTTCATACCAAAACATTCCACTTATTGACCGTCTTTGGCACTACATCATTTCATGATGTAGGTTCTGGCTGTCAAATCCGCAGTTAGGTGCCTTACTAGGATCTCTATCTTGTGACATTGGTGAGCCTCTTTCCTACCAGGAGGCCAGACGAGATATGATGATTTTTTTTATATATTTTCTTTCCTTTCAGTATTGGTACTTATTAGAGGCTTCACAGGCTGGCGTAGTTGTCAAACACACTTTGTAATCTCCAGTTTTATCTATCATAACTATTGGTATTGTGGGATATTATGAGGTACTAATGAACTTTGTTGAAGTTTTATTCCTTAAGAAAATCATAATTGAATTCTATACTATTTCCACTTTATCCATTTGTACTAGAAGTATGCTTGGGTGATATGCCAGAATGTTTGCTCGCACTAGCTATAGTATCGAGTGTGTGCCGCATCCAGAGCCCCGACTCGTGAAAAACTTGATATCAGAGCCACTCTTGTGTCAGCCTTGTCGATGTGGGATAGATTTCAAACTGAGTTTAGGCAAATCCCAGCAAGGTGGGGTGAACCTCGGTCCTGAGTCTAGGCAAACCCCATTCGATAGGGCAAACCTCAGCGAGGACTCTGAGTCCATAAGAGGAGTTTTATGTAACACCTTAACTTAGGATAGGGAGTTCCATATCGACAAAACACAGGAGAGATGTTGGGTATTTAAGTAAGCAAGCTTTACTCTTTAGTGACACGTTTTAAAGTCATAAGAGTCTACGCCCAGAGTTGACAATATCACTAGTGGGCTGGGCTAAAGGGTCTATCCGGCCTTCGTGATTCGGGATGCCTGTCACGTCTAGGGCCTCGGCTCGGGTCGTTAAAGTTGGTTTAATCAATATTTTGGACCTATCAAATCGATTGATATACATTAGTCAAAAAAATGGTTTTTAAAATTGTTTATCTAATGGATCTCTTATGTTGACATGGTAAAGTATTTATCATTCATTCAAACTTGAATGCATAAAATCTTTTAAATTCTATTTTTGATTTTTTTTCTTTATATTACTAATTTAGCCTCACATTTTTACTGTTTTCCTCCTTCTTTAAATTATCTTTCAACATTAAAGAATTTTAAAAATTTCAACGAAGGAAAATTTTTCGTAGGATCTAAACAAAAATTTAATCAAAGTTTGATTCTAATGAAGTAAATAGGATAAAATTGTATTCATGAAACAAAAATATTGTAGTCCTGTTGAGACAAAAGAAAACAATTATAATCTTATCCAAACAGAAAAGTATTATTGTAGTCATATTTGAATGGAGAAGTTGAGTCTAGCCTATAAAAAGAGGCGACATTGTAAACATTGAATAAGAAGGAAGAGGAAACTATTTGTTTTTGCATATTTATTTTGCATGGTATCAGAGCTACAATTAGGAAGAGATGAAAACCCTAACAGGAATAATGAAAAGAGATAGTAGCAAAACCACTAAAACTAATATAAAGGAGATTGCTATCAGAGAAAACATGAATCAAAAGAAAACTATTTTACTGTATGATCTCACAACGAATGACAACTCATGAATTATGATAACACAAATTATTTTAAATAAAAAGATTATGAAAAAATGAACAAGATTCATAAGAATGCCTCAAGAGTAGAGAAAAAATTTGAGTTTATTGATGGAATATTCAAAAAGCTAAGTAAGGAGTCACCTGTGTCATGGAAGACTAAAAAGCAACTAGTAGTCTGTCTCTCTTCCGCATAAGTAGAATATCAATAGATGACTATGATTATTTATGAATTGAAATGGTTAAAATGTATCTTGAATAATTTAAGCATGAGACATGGGTATCAGATTAATGTGGATTGTGACAATCAAGAGGTGTTATGTATTGCATGAAATCCGGTATTTCAATATGAACATACCAAATTAACCTCATGATCATGCTCAACTTACTCCATAATTTATGGTCAAGGTGATCATTGTCAAATATACTAACACAACGTGAGTTGGAGTCGAATCCTCGAGGAGTGAATCAAGTATTCAAATCCTATGGGTGTTGAAAGCATCTAAGTATATGCCTATAGTGTAAACGAAATGAAATACATAAAGTAAAATTTTGAGGTTGCGGGAGGGGTATGGTTTGAAAGGGTTTTTTTTTACCAAAATCTACTCAAACTACCAATTAAGGGAAACAAATGTGTATAAGATTTCAATATGAGACAAGTCTTGGGATTATGTTTTCCTAGGGGTAAATAATACATGGTTTCATGATAATCAAATGCAAATTCTAGTTAATTGATGATATGGGTAGCCTAGGTTAGGGGTTTTGGTGCTAGTTCTTCAACCAAGCACCAAAAATATCACCCATGAATTTTTTCGGATACCTCATGGGTGTAACAAATACATCCACCCAAAACCTCAATTTGGGCATCCCTATCTCTAGGAAGATGCCCAAGATCTAGCAAATTCTCAATTTACCCATATTTATAAAATTATGAAAAGGAAATAAGTTACACCTAACTATTGTTCACTAATGCCTTTTCACCCATATCCCTCTTTCAAGGATGATATAGGATTCAAAAGTATACTCATATCCCTCTTTCAAGGATGATGTGAGATTTTGGGAATTTGAGATTTTTACCCACAAATTCTCATTCAACAAGAAAGCATTAGTGAGACCCAACATCAATAACCAAGAATCTACACTAATAATCAAAATTCAAACATATTTTCATCCCATTTCAACATAATCCCAAGATAGATATTTAGCTACTCTTGAAGTTTAAGGAAAGGAATATACCAAAAGGTTCATTCAATGCTTCTATTCGAAATGCAATCAAGAATATTCTCCAACTTAACTTCAATTATAACTAAACTCAATTGGAAAATTAAGCACAATATTTTTGCCCAAATTAGTAGGGTTTTATAAAGCCAAAACTTTAAAATCTAGTTGGTAATGTCCAAAAAATGAAAGGATTTTCTTCCTATAGAGAATTGGAACCAGCTGTGAGAAATGCCAATTCTGTCCCTGGGCTATTTTATGCTCAATCATGATCACCAAAGCTCGATTGTGATCGTGGTGATCTCATCACGATTTCTATCTTGACTAATTTGGACTTGTCGTGATTGCGACCCTCAGACCGCGATCACGGTAACTGAGGGTCAATTCCTGCTCAGGTTTTTTTTCTAGATTTTGCACTAACCCTTTCCTTTTTGATCTCTTTTCAGCTCATTTCACTTCTTTTATTTAAATCATCTATATACCTACAAAACATAGGAATTGTATTCAAATGATAAATTCATCTCATTAGCACCTTTAAATCGTAGTAGTGTGCATAGTTTTAGATGTATATGAGTGGTAAATTTACCACTCATCAGCACCTCTAACTTAAACATTTACTTGTCCTCAAGAAAAACTACTTCTTACATAATAATACTATGCAACTGTAAGCCTATTTATATGACCAAATGATCACAATGACTTCAAGCTAAATTAATACCAACAAGTAGGTCTCAAGCATGGGCAAAGCTATTCTCATGACTCCACTCAACATGAAACACAATTTTAAAGGATGCAAAAGACTTTAAAGAACAATCAATGCAACAATCACACAATCAATGCAACAATCACCAACTCGCTAGAAGTGACTCCCTATCGATAGCAACTCAATTATACTTCTTTGCCTTTATTTTAGAAGATGACAATTTCACCTACTTCAATTAGTTTACATGCCTCCCCACAAGAAGGAAATCCCATACACCAAATTATCTATTATGAAATAGGGGATTTAAGCTAAAAACACTCACTCTCACAAAGATTCTCTCAGTTCTAATAAATACCATGCCATATGCTCGCCCTAATTTTCAATCGCCACTACTATGAATGCACTTGGTTGGAGATCTCGAAGGGCTTTTTCGATCTTGTAACGTAGGTTCAGGAAAGGGTATGATAGCATTTGGGTACAAAGTGACTACACCCTCTTTGAAAATCTACATCACACTATTTAAACAAACTTTTGACCATGGACCATTTCATTTGTTTCCAAAATTCACACATGCCTACTTTTTCTACCTTGATTTACCCATCTCTATGAAAGCATTTTCTTTTTGACTATTTCTTTTTCAATCCATGTTATTCCTTCTTTTGATGATTCCTTTCTTTGGAGTCACAAAAAGAGGTAAAGTATTGTCACAAAATTATTCGCGTCCATGCCCTTGGTTTTTAAATATTTTTGGATGGGGGGAGGGGGGTGTTTGCTTCACATTTACACCACAAAAAATTTGCTATTGATGGAATCAAACTGTAATACCCCGTACTTTTACCTAGCTTGAAATTGTCCCATGTTAGAAACTTACTTTGAAAGATGAATCCACTTTTATACGTGTGGTATTTTTAAGATTTTTACTTTTAGTCATATGGAAAATTGAATTAGCTTTCTAACGATACCAATTTTTTCCAAATCCGGTATCGGGGTAAAAAGTTATAGCCGTTTTACAGAAAGCAGTTAAAACTGCCCAGGTGCGATGATGAGTGCAACGGACTGTCGAGCTAGCGACGGACCATCGCCCAAATTATCGCAGCGGAGGCAGTGAGACCACCTTATGCCTAAGGGCGACGGCTCAGTCCGACGAACCGTTGAGCTAGCGATGGACCGTCTCCTAAGCCATCGCAGTAGAGGTAGTGAACCCCTATTCTGCCCAGGTGCGATGGTCAGGACCGACGGACCTTCGACCCAGCGATGGACCGTCGCACCCACCATCACATAGTTCGTTCAGTTATTTTAAAGTTATTTTTAAAAGGGTATTTGGTTTTTTTTTCACCCGTTTTAACCCCTAATTATATCAGACCAAGGCTCATAATTTCATTATACATCTACAATATCAAATTAGGGTTTTCTCTCAAAGATAATCCCCAAGAACAAGATCCAAATCATTCTTCAAGAAACTAAGAGATTCCAAGTTCTTCAAGTCTAGGAACTTCAAGAAACTCACAACCCAGGCATGTTATGTGTTGATTCATGGGTCCCTTTCACCCATGAAGCTTAAGAATCTCTTTTCAAAATCCAAGATTTGTGTTTTTATGAATGTTCATGATTTAAATTGAATTGACATTCATGTTCATGATGTTATGGGGTTTTGATTCATGTTTGAAATTACATATTCCAATGATTGACCCTAGGATGTGATGATTTGAATAATAATCACGATAAACCCTTAAGTTTACATGTTGATGGATGTATCCATGATTATTAGATGTGTTGATGATTGTATAACCAAAGCATGCTCCCCATGTGTTCGATTAAATGCCTATGTGAAGCAAAAGTGCCATACTAGTATGATAATATGAAATCCCCAATCATGTACAAGTTTATGCATGTCAAATGTTTGATAAAATGTCTTCGTCAGTGAATTATGGATACATGCGTAACCCTTGTGGTGATTTAGAACTTCTACTTCATGAAATCTCCAACTTATTGTATTATGGATTGTGATGTTGGTCATGTATTCAAGAAAGTCATGCTTTGTCAGTTTCATGCTATCGAGTCCTGGGGGTACTTGTACCCGACAATTAGCTGTATGCCTAGAGCCAGTGTCATATTTTCAAGATACTCCCAGTCGAGCTATGTTCATAGAAATTCAGTCAGTCATGTGACTCAGGAAAACTCAGTAAACTCAGTAATCACAGAAATCTCAGAAATTCAGTAATCTTAGTAGTATTTTGTCAGTCAATGGAACTCAGTTAATTCAGTCCAATTCAGTTCAGTAATCCATGTTCAGTGTCTATTCAGATGAGAGTAGGAATCAGCACCGAGTGAACCCAAGGATGGGAACACATACTGTTAGATGAGCGTATGATTCTTAGAAGTCATCCTTGTATTCCAGAACTATGTAGCCAGCATAGGTTGAGACATCAACACTGTCAGATGAGGGTTGATGAGGTGGATAAATACTGTTATATGAGGGTCCCACCGTTCTCTTTTGGGGATACTGTCAAATGAGGGTTACCCATAGCTTGTCCTTACCAGTGGAGCGGTATTGGCACCCTTCCAATTGGGTTACAGATTAAACCCCAACTCGGCTACATTGCTTTAATTAGGTTATGTCGATTAGATGACTACTTCCCACAATTTCAGTACAAAATCAGAACTGTTAGATACAGTCATTTAGTCTCAGTAATAAAACTCAGATACTTCTACAGGATTCGGGACTGTCAGATATAGTCAACTTAGAACAGTACGGAACTCAGCTAGTTCCATCATAACCTAGACTGTCAGATATAGTCGCTCAGTATCAGTTATTTCAGTTATACAGGTATCAGTATCTTATGTTATTAGTACTTAGACTCAGTAATCATGTCATCACGAACTCAGTTATAGCAATTAGGTAGTCATGCATGTATTCTCACGTTCATGTTATGCAGTCAGTTAGTGTAGTTCATGCATGTGAACCCTTTTTCATTCAGCCTACTTCACATGCATACCAGTACATTCAAATGTACTGATGCATTACGCTATGGTGTTTTATACCATAGGTTCAGAAGCACGATCTTCAGAGTATCAGTAGCATTCCAGTCTTAGTAGTCAGAGTTAGCAGTGAGTCCTTATCCTTCGAGGACATGACCATTACTTTATTATCTCATTAATAAATTTATTTCAGTAGTTGGAGTTAGTTGGGGACATGTCCCATCAACTCCTTATTCAGTCAGTTCAGTCAGTTAGAGGCTTTTCAGACTATCATATTAAGACAGTTTATTTCAGGTTTTGTTTTGGTATTGTGATACCATATCATTAAGAGATTATTTTATCAATTTTGAACCGTATGTCTTTACACCCTTTATTTTCGCATTTATATGATATATTATGCAGTGTTTAGGTACAAATATCAGTCATGGGTTAACTTGTGGTCTTTCGGGATCATGAGCACCGTATAGCATTTCGAGTACTAGATTTGGGGCGTTACATAAAGCAAGTCGTCGTCTCACATTTTAGCTCTCAAGAGATCTCAAAATTCCAATGCTACGGGTACTCAGACTTCCCCTGTATTTATTGCTCAATCACGATGATTTTACCTTAAGAACATCGTCACTCGATCTATCATAGGAACAGGCTCGTCCGATATTATTATAAAAAAGATAAAAATAAAATAAAAATTTAAGAATGAAAACAAGCAACTAATCCATGAAATGTGGGCACCATCAGAGTGCCCGAATATTACAATCCAAAATAAAAATAATCCAAATCAACATAAAAACATCCACAAATATATCAATAATACATACCAAATAAGTGAATATGGAAACAAACACCCCCAACTAAAAGCTTCCAGTGACCTCACAGCATAATCGAGTAAGCATAAAGAGAGAAAAAAAATGCTCCCCATAACCGTATCAAGAGCTGTTGTCTCCCTCGATCTCAGCATCACCTCCAGTATCATCTGAGCTTGATCACTCAGCTGGGGCCTCATCATCATTATCAAATCTGGGAGAAGGAAGTCTATCTCTAGGTTTCAGGACCTTCCAAAGGCCCTTCACCCCCTTCCACATCTTTATGAAAAACTCATCTCTCTTCTTCTCCCACTTCTTCATATTTTTATGTGAGTCCCTGAGCTCCCTATGCTAATGTGCTATAGATGAGTAGGCCCTCTCAAGCCTAGCAATAGTGGCCCCCTACTTCTTTTGATCCTCCAGATATATCTTATAGTCTCATCGAGCAACATAGTAGTGGCGGGTGGTGGAAGACTTTCTCGTCCCCTAAGGCAACCCTACTACAAGATCCTTTATCGCCCTTATATTAACCGAGATCTCCTTAAAAGGCCCTGTTATGGATTGCCAACACGACTCTGTGTCCTCACCTATCTAGTTGCCCAAGTCGATCTTCCTTTTATTGCTCTTGCTAAATGCTCCTTAACCCTAAATCTTAAGAGGGTAAATGGGGGTGCTTGGACACACCCAAGTGTCTCTAGGATACTCCTCAACCCCGACTTTCTTGCATAGGTCTGTGATCAATAAGGGAATAAAAGTAGTGTGCCGCCTCGGTTCTTGAAGTATCTCATGTCTGAAATCACCAACTGACCAACATTCAAAGGAATATTGTCTAGGATACAAGCAACCATCTGGGCTTGCACATCCGGAACATATGTCACGTGAGTGTATGAAGAGACGCGGCTACAGATGATGTTCAACCATATCCTTACCTCAGCAGCGAAGTCATGCAGTGATATCCCTATCTTGGTGGCAACCCAAGAGACCTATCTTCTAGGACACAATTTCTCAGTCAACCAATTTCTCGGCTCACACCCCTTCACCTCAAATTGGCCCATATCCTCATCCAGAAGCCCATATACATCATTAATCTACTCTACACCGAAGTGAACATTCTTCCCCCGGATCCTCACAACTGGTTCAGAGAAAGATACTACGCTAAGATTAGCGTAAGATACTATGCTAAGATTAGCTTAAAATTCTAGTACCCAATGTTCATTTGCCCGACAAAGATTTGGGGCAAAACAACTCCACCCGGTGGCTACCAGGCGGTCAAGAAAGGTCGGGAGCTTCTCCGGCACTTCGTCCAAACAAATGCCTATCTCTGGGAGCAACTTAATTTTGGAGAGGTTGACATAGTACTAAACCTTGAAACCCTAAGAATCACATAATAGCATTAATTATCAACATTTACATGTAAAAACTATGCTATGTTATCAAATTAAGCTAATAAGATAGTTCCTTAGCAATTTCTGGGCGAGAAATGAACTAGACATATTTTTGGTCTGGGTTGGGAAACAACTTCAGTTAGCGCGATCGCGGGCCACTGAGCCGAGATCGTGTTTGCGATTGTGGTAACTGAGGCTTGATTGACCAAAATTTGCAAAAACTCAATTCATCAAATTTCAAAGCCAATTTGGGCTGCAAATCATAAACATACATTAAGAGCACAGAGCATGGTTCCTAGGTACTCGATTATACCCTTGGAACATGGAAAAACTATCATTGAATTCGTTTGGATATTTAATCAAGTACTTGGTGTGCACACATAATTTCTATCAATCTTTGAGCAAATTTAGGTACTCAAGGCTTCCGCAAATGTGTGCACACCAATTTCAACAGCAGACCAGACCACACCACACAAGCATACTTAAAAAAAGATTTAGCAAGTAAAGCATAATTCTAGGTCATTCCTACAACATGAATCCTAAGGCCTACATATACGCACAATGAGAGAATTTTAAAGCACATATCAGATTAGCGATGTAGGGTGGATGTTAAAACACTTTTGGGATGTCTAGAATCACTAATGGAGTAATTTTAGAAGAATTTAAAAAGGGAGTGTGGGGGAAACGACAATCGACTGGTCTTATAACACAATTCTAACCGCGATTGCGGTCTAAGTTCTACAATTGCGGTCATGCAGCTACTGTGATCGTGGTACCATGAGTGTCATGATCGCGGTAACTGAGGTAATTTTTTGGTCCTCTGTTTTCCCCTGCTCAGTCTACTACAAAAAAAATTTCACGCTTTTCCCTATTCAACCTCATTCAAAACACCTTATAGTACCACACTTTCATGGATTAATCACTAACGAAAATTAAACCTACTCTACTTAATTAAAAACAAAGGATACGGGCCACTTTCGTGGCATTGATGGGTTGTCTCCCATCCATCGCCTAATTTATCATCGCGGCATAAAGTTCTTTAACTTTCAAGGTGTATCCTTGAGGGACCAATTATCTACTTTCTCGTCTACCACATCAATGACGGACACCACTTGTAGTTCCATGGGTTTTTTCTTGGTCTTACATACTTGAAAGGACACTTCATCATTTTGAACCCTAAATTTCATTTCTCCTAACTCTATTTCAATAATAGCTCTTCCAGTTGTAAGGAAAGGTCGGCCAAAGATAATAGGTATCTCTTGGTTGGTTTCACAATCAAGCACAATGAAGTTCGCCGGAAAAATGAAGCAATCTACCTTCACCAAAACATCAAACAAAACTCCAACTGATCTTCTGATAGATTGATCCGCATAAAAAACCTCATTGTTATTGGAGTAGGAGTGCCCGAACCAAGTCTTCGATAGATTGCATAAGGCATGAGATTGATGTTTGCACCAAGGTCACACAAAGATTTTTCAAACTTGTGTGTCCCTATAGTGCAAGGGATTGTAAAAGGCTCGGGATTCTCTTTCTTTTCCGCTATAGCACTAGTCATGATAGCATGCACCCGTGGGTAATTTCAATGGTTTCAATGTTTTATCCCTTTCGAATTTTATTTAAAAGAGAAAATGGTTTGACCTTTCTAAAACTATTTTAAAAGATTCAAGAAAATTCCAAAATAATTGTAAGAAATTCACAGAGTCGTCACTAGATATTTATAGAAAAAATCAAGAAAAAACTTAAAAGAGTTTCAAAGGTTCAAAAAATAGAAATAAACTTTTAAAAATAAAAAAATGGGATAAGGGTTTAATTAACGCCCTAAGAAGATTTTTAAGCGACTTAGGAGCGTCCGTTTAAAATGATGTACCAAAAGAACTAACTTGACTAATTAAAGGTGACTAATTTTTACAAAGACTTGATTTTATATAAAATATTAAAATTATCTATTTAAACATTTAAAAATGACATTTATTTATTTATTGGAGAAAATAATTTATTTGTTTTGAACTAAATACTAATTTTCTGGACTTAGAAGGAAAATGAATTTTGTTTTTTTTTTAACAGAGAACAAGAATGTGAAATTATTTTCTTATCGTTAATTATTATAGAAAAGTTGATTATGTTATAGATAATATCTTTGGAAAAAAATTAAGAGAGTATTAAATTCAAAATATCTTATTAATCATGAAAAGTTAAAACTTATAAGAAAATTTAGTTTCTTGAGTTCGAAAAAAGTTATTTTAATTCAAATAGACTATTAGTTGTATGAACATAACAAATGTCATTTTGAAATAAAATACTTAATCTTTAAAAGATTTATTTTACGGGAAAAATTGAAGGAGCCATTTTAATCCGTTTCAGACGAGACAAATCAGGTGAAAAAAAAGAAATTCTGACTTACATAAAAAAAAAAACTAAGATAAAATAAAATGACAACACTTTGAGGAATTTGTCTAGATTAATTGATTAGAATGCTAGTACATATAAACAAAGATGAATTATAGGCTACAAAAATAATACAAGAATTGAAATTGGGCCTTAATTGGCCCATTAATAAAGCTGCCCAATTTTGGGCTTTGAATTATGGACTTTGGATCCATTTCTGCAGTGTATATCAGCTGTATATCACAGCTCTTTTCTCCACGTTTTTCTGTATATCCAACGTATATATGACTGTATTTCAGTCAAGTATACATAACTTCGGTCCTCCAACTGTATATTAAGCTTCCCCTTCCACTCCCGTTTTTGGACCCATATACTTGCGTATATCTGCTGTATACCAGCACTGTATCAGTCCGTATAGGACTTTAGCATGAAGCTAGACTCGATAGCTCGGACCTTCTCGGCCCATCTCGAAATATGCAAGAGATGGAGTCCATTCGGACTCGATATATGGGATTTCATGCACAAGAAAAGATGAGATAAGATTAGTATTCATACAACCACACAATAGGGATGACAACTAACCGAAAGAAGAAAAGGGGAGCGGGGAAAAAAAAAATGATGCAGCTTTGTTTATCATGAGATACTGTCCATGTATGTATCAAACCAAATAAACTTATACCAAACTCATTATCATGAACTTGGAGGGGAAAAAAAAGTTTCCAGATAAGCATTTTCAACAACAAACCACATATTTACAAAGAAAACCTCTGTTTCCAGTAAACTACAACACTTCAAAAGCTTTCAATTCCATATTCAAGTCACAAGCAAGATTAAGAAATTGGTTTAAAGGAAACAACACGTGAAGAAAAGGACCCATAGAAAAGGGAAGGGAGCATGTAGATTATTGCCTTACGGTGTCGTAAAAAATGGACGTAAAGAAGACAACATTTATATTCATATAAAAAAAGTCGTTGGTTTATTCAGTCCGGATTTCTACAGGACATGTGCATGTTTTTCTATTCATAAAGGGAATGCCTATCTCACAAATGAAAAAAAAGATCCTGCACTTAAACAGTATTGTTTTCTCTCACAGTCCAATAATCCATCTTTTTCCAGTGAGCAAAACGCATGAGAATTGAAAAGAAGAAGGTGTAGTTTATGTGTTGTCTGTCGTTGGTTGCTGGTGTACTGGTTAAGGGGAGAAAAAAAAGGGAAGTTGGGCTGGCGGGTCGGTTTGTTGGGTGTTTGGGCCGGTTGGATGGTTTGGACTGGGCTGGTTTTGGGAGGTGGTGTTGTTGTTGGGCTGATTAAGGTAAAAGAGGGTAGTGGGCTGGTGGCTTTTGCTGAAGTTAAGGGTGAAAGAGTGTGGGCCGAAGTTGGATATTGGGCTACTGAAGGTTATGTGGGCTAGGGCGAAAAAATAAAAGGGTAAATAACATAAATACCAATTCTTTTGGAAGTAATTACACTCTCTCCCACTTGTTTAATTACTTTACTCTCTCCTTATTAATATACATAACATTCTGTGTATATGTTGGGATTTTTGTAATATGTTTAGGGAGTTGACATTTTTTGTAATATTAGAAACATAAGTTGTGTATTTGTGTAATTTTTAGAAAATAAAATTGGGTTGATTTAATCAAATTAGAATGGATAGATTAGGTTAATCAAGGGAGTCCAATTAAAAAACAATAATCATTTTATTAAAATGGCCACAATTGAATTAACTAGACAAAATTGAGACACAATTAACTTTTTAATAAATTAGACGAATTTCTCATATTCAATAATTTCAAAATAAATATTAAATAAAACACAATTTTATTTTATTTCCTTTTTTTTCAATAATAATAAATAAAGATTAAGTAACTAATTATGTCATCAATTTCTTATTTTCAATCGATCTTGAGAAAAGCAGAATATTTACAATTTAATCCAACTTTTCATTCCGAATAAATTCTAAAGTATTTTCTTTAACTGATAATTATATTATCATGTATAATTAAACACTAAATATATTAATTTCATCTAACTTCAAAAGGTAGGGTTGAGATGTTTGAGATGTATTTCAAAATAACTTAAAATAAATATTTTAAAACTATATAAAATTGAGAATTTCAAGAACTAATTTGAAATGTGGAGGGCAAAAATTAGATGTCAACATCACCATCAACAAAACGTTTCTTTGACATCACCTTCTTCATAAGCTTAGCATATTCCGAAATCTCTTGAATGGCCTCTAGAAACGGGATATTAATTGAAAGATTGTTAAGCTTAGCAAGGAACATCTTAAATTTCGCAATATCCTTATTCTTTTTTAGTCGTTGAGGGAATGGAGGAGGAATATTTATGGTAGGAAATGGATCACTTTGCAATTTATGATTCTCAACTACCTTAGGCTCTCCCTCTTCATTAACCATTTCTTCAACTATCGTTGGTTTTTTTTCATCCCCTTCTTGAGACTTTGTAGCCTCCTTATTTAAATCAACCACAAGCTTCTTCGTCACATTTATTTGTTCAACATTGACCTCTTTTTCAACTTCTTCCATATGATCACCGAGATCTTTGCCACTCCTAGTAATGATTGCCAACACTTGATCATTATTTTTTGGATTCACAACGGTATCACTAGGAAGACCCTCTTTTTATCTAGCATTAAGTTGAGTGGAAATTTTGCCAATTTGAGTCTCCAATTGTTTAATTGAGGCGAAGTGTGAGACAACCGTTTGAGTGATTTGCAAAAAATCGCCTTTCAATTCTCGGACCATCTTGTCCGTCCCCTCTACTCTCATCAATATTCTTGTTAACACGTCCTCGATCTTAAATTTTTGGGGATCAACAAAATTATACTCTTTGCTCGGTCATGGGGGGGACATATCTATGATACTCTCTTTCTCTATCCCTCCAATCACGATCTCTATGCTTGGTTCCCACCTTGCCTTTAATAGGCCGGGCAAGAGGCCCACCAGATATCAGCCAAATATCGAATTTCTTTATCAAGCCTTTTGGCCTCTTCTTCATTATATCCCTTGGATACCACGTCATTTATCGTTTTTATGAGTGCACCCATCACATGCTTTGTAAGTAGCTCTAATTGTGTCATCATTTTTGCCATGCTTTTCTCCCCCTCTTCATCTTTCTTCCTTTGCTCTTTGTCAACATAGGAGGTAGTAGGGGATCCTTTAGCTACCTCGGTGTCTTGGGTATGCCACCCTCGATTTTTCTTTGTGACTTTCTCAAGCAAGTTTGAAGCCACATTATAAGACAACTTCACAAGTGACCTCCCAACCGCATTATCTACCACAGTTTTGTTTAATTGATCTAAAGTCCGGTAGAAGAATTAGAGAGGCATCTTCTCCGGGACCTCATAGTTGGGACATTGCATAAGATTTTCATTAAATCTATCCCACACCGCATATAGAGGATCTCCATTCAATTGACGAAAGTTTGTGGTTTTAACACGCAATTGCAATTTCTTTGATGGTGGGAAGTAACGATCTAAGAAAGCAACGGTAAGTTCGTCCCACAATGTGATTAAATCAGCAAGGAGAAATCGTAACCACAATACCGCCTCACCCCTTAGAGAAAATGGAAAAAGACGCAACCATATAGATTCTTGTGAGATGTGAGCAATGTCGAATGGGGCATAAACTTCTACAAAATTCTTCAAGTGCAAGTTGGGGTTTTCATGAGCTTTCCCCCCCAAAGAGACCTTTCATTTGAATCATGTGCAACATAACATTTGTGATGTGGAATACCTCGTTCCCTTGATTAGTTAAGATACAGATAATACTCGCTTGTCTAACATCATGAAGTTGCTTCTCATCATTAAGGGGCCCATCAACGATCCTGACATTACTTTCATGGTCGTTCATTGTATCGTGGACACTATTGAAATTGCCTAAAAAAACAAAAATAACAACCAAAATAAATAACAACCACTACGGGTAAACCCAAAACTACTATCAACACCGCACAAGCGAAAACTAAGTTTCACTCTTCGACAATGGCTCCATTTTGATCACGCACAACTTATTCCATAATTTATGGGTAAGGCGATAGTTGTCAAATATAATAACCCAAAGTGAGCTGGGTTCAAATCCTCGAGGAGTGAATCTAGTAGATTCAAATTCTATGGGTGTTGAAAGAATCTAAGTATATGCCCGTAGTTTAACAAAATGAAATACATAAAGTAAAATTTGAGGGGTGGAGGTTATGGTTTGGAAGGGTTGTTTTACCAAAATCTACTCAAACTAACAATTAAGGGCAACAAATATGCATAAGATTTCAATTTGAGACGAGTCCTGGGATTATATTTTCTTAGGGATAAATAATGCATGAGTTCGTGACAATTAAATGCAAATGCTAGTTAACTGATGATATGGGTAGGCTAGGTTAGGGATTTCGGTGCTAGTTCTTCAACCAAGCACAACAACTATCACCCATTAATTCTTTTTGATACCTCATGGGTACGACAAATACATCCACCCAAAACCTCAATTTGAGCATCTCTATTTCTAGGAAGATGCCTAAGATCTAGCGAATTCTCAATTCACACTTATTTCTAAGATAATGAAAAGGGAATAAGCTGCACCTATCTGTTATTCGCTAATGCCTTTTCACCTATATCCCTCTTTCAAGGATGATATTGGATCCAAAAGTATACTCACATCCCTCTTTCAAGGATGATGTGAGATTTTGGGAATTTGAGCAAGCATTAGTGAGACCCAATATCAATAACCAAGAATTTACACTAATAATCAAAGTCCACACATATTTGTACCCCATTTTAACATAATCCCAAGATAGATGTTTAGCTACTTATGAAGTTTAAGGAAAGATCATATACCAAAAGGACCATTCAATGCTTCCATTCAAGATGCAATTAAGAATATTCTCCAACTTGACTTCAGTTAGAACTAAACTTAATTGTAAAATTAAACACAATATTCTTGCCCAAATTAGCAGGGTTTTACAAAGACAAAACTTTAAAATCTAGTTGGGAATATCCAGAAAATGAAAGGGTTTTCATCCTATAGAGAATTGAAACCAGCTGTGAGAAATGTCAATTCTATCCCTGGGCTATTTTCTGATCAATCGTGATCGTTGGAGATTGATCGCGATCGCAGTGAGCCCATCACGACCTCCACTTGACTAATTTGGACTTTGTGCAATTGCGACCCTCAGATCGCGATCGTGTTAACTAAGGGTCAATTCCTGCTCGAACTTTTTTCCACCTTTTGCACTAACTCTTCCCTTTTTGATCTCTTTTCAGCTACCAATCACCTATATACTTGAAAAATATGAGAATTAGTACATTCAAATGATAAATTCATATCATTAACACCTTTACATCATAGTAGTGTACATAGTTTTTGTTGGGAAAGACAGGGGTACTATGAAAGAGCCCGACAGGGTAGCTGCGGAAGAATACCCAAGTCTAAACTTTTCCTTCCAATTTGAACTAATAGGAGAAAAGCAAACCAAGAAAAACAAAGTAATATGGCAGCAAATGAATTACCACACAAATGAGATAGGGCAAGAATAAAGCAATCACACAAGACACCAAATTTACGTGAAAAATCCTTCAGTGTGAAGAGTTAAAATCCACGAGACCAAACCTCCACTATAATCACCAAATAGTTACAATATTGTTTTCCAAAATGGCCATAAAACAAGTTCCAAGAAACAAGAAATAATACATAAACCATAACACCAAACACTAGAGAAATAAAGAAGTGAAAGCACAAAAAATGCAGCTACTGTTTGGGAATGAAGAACAAGATATACAGGCCACCAAATCAAGCTCCATCAGTTTCTAATCAAAGATTTAGATGATAGGAATAATCAGTCCAAAAATCAGTTCAATCAGACAAGAAACGAAGCGGAAATTACAATTTGAAGTTCACAGCTGTGGCTGAAATTTAGGTGCGAAAATCAGCTTTGTTTGTCTCTCTTTGGCTGTTGAAAACTCTCTTTTTGTGATAGTGAATAAGACCTTAAAAGATCAATATATATGCTCCATAGTAATGGGCCAATGGGAAAAAGTGGATTGGTCCAAATTGGGCTTCATTTATCCACATAGGAAGGAAAAAAAGCCAATAACTTAACAATTCTCCCCCTCTCAACTATGTAGAGGAGACCGCCATCCCGACGATCATGCAACAATCTTCAAAATTCCCTCTTGGCAAATCTTTAGTCATTATGTCGGAACCATTATCATTCGTATGAATCTTCTCAAGTTCAAGCAACTTAGAATCCAACATATCCTGAATCCATTGGTATCTCACATTAATGTGTTTAGACCGACCATGAAATGTAGAATTATTGCCAAGATGTATGGAACTTTGACTGTCGCAATGAAGCACATACTTCTCTTGAGCATAAACAAGTTCCCCCAAGAATCTCTTCATCCAAAGCAATTCTTTACAAGCTTCAACGACAGCAATAAGCTCAGCTTCTATAGTAGATAGAGCAATACATTTTTGCAACTAGATTGCCAAGAAATAGCTCCCCTTACAAAAGTAACCAAATATCCTGAAGTAGACTTGTGAGTATCAACATCACCGGCCATATCTAACTCAGTATAACCACAAAAAATAGGCTTCCCTGTACCAAAACACAACTCAGACTAGAAGTGCCACAAAGATATCTCATAATCCACATCACAGCATTCCAATGTTCTCTTCCCAGATTAGAAAGAAAACGACTAACAACATCAACAATATGAGCAATATCCGGTCTTGTGCAAACCATTGCATACATCAAACTACCAACAGCTGAAGCATAAGGAACTTTCTTTATATCTTCCTTTTCATCATCACTGGAAAGACACTGCTTCGTGCTCAACTTGAAGTGCATTGCTAAAGGTGTACTGATAACCTTAGACTTGTCCATGTTAAACTTTCGAAGTACTTTCTGAATGTACTTCTCTTATGATAACCACAACTTCTTGGCCTTTCTATCATGGACAATCTGCATGCCAAGAATCTTCTTTGCTGGTCCTAAGTCTTTCATAGAAAAATCTTACTCAACTCTTGCTTCAACTTTTGAATCCTGTAAGCATTATGACCAACAATAAGCATGTCATCAACATAAAGCAACACAATAATAAAGTCACCATCAGAGAATTTTTGCCCCAGAAATACAATGGTCTGAAGTAATCTTCTTGAAGCCCTGCTGACTTATAAAGGAACCAAACTTCTTGTACTACTGCCTAGGATCTTGTTTCAAACCATACAAGCTCTTCTTCAATTTGCAAACATAGTTCTTTTTTTCCTTGACTTTAAAACCTTCGGGTTGCTCCATATAAATTTCTTCATCTAAGTTATCATGGAGAAAAGCAGTTTTAACATCTATTTGCTCAAACTCTAAATCTAGACTTGCAGCTAAGCCTAGAACCACATGAATGGATGACATCTTCACAACTGGAGAGAATATCTCATCAAAATTAACTCTCTTTTTCTAGTTAAATCCCTTCATAACCAATCTAGCCTTGTACCGTGGAACTGGGTTGCCATCTTTATACTTCACCTAAAAAACCCACTTGTTTTTCAAAGTTTTTCTGTCTTTAAGCAACTTAACTAAATCAAAGGTATGATTATCATGCAAAAAATTAATTTCATCTTACAAAGTATCAAATTACTTTTCTTTTTCTTCACTTTCTATAGCCTCATCAAGACTCTCAGGTTCTCCCCCGTCAGTCAAGAATACATACTCATTGGGAGAATAACGAGATGAAGGTATTTTATCTCCAGTACATCATCTGAGAGAACTCTTTGGAACATCAACAACTGGTTGCTGATCAACCATATCAACTTGCACTGGAGCATCAACAACATCATGCTGGTCATTCTGAACATGATCATCATCTTCATTATCAACTTGATTTTCATTATCATGAAGATTTTCTTTGGGAGTAGTAGTCAAAGGAATTGGATCAACATCAACTAGACTCTTACTACTTCGAGAACCAACCTTCTCAGCTTTGTCAAAATCTTTAATTATTTGGTCTGTAAAGAACATAACATCACGGCTTCTAACAAGTTTTTTCTCAACTGGATCATAGAAACGATAGCCAAATTCATCTTGACCATAACTAATGAAGATACACTGCCTAGTTTTAACATCCAACTTTGACCTTTCATCCTTAGGAACATGCATAAAATTTTTACACCCAAAGACTCTAAGACGATCATAAGAAACATTTTTACCAGACCAAACTCTTTCAGGGACATCACCATCCAAAGAAACAGTAGGAGATAAATTATAACATAAGCAGTAGTATTAAGTTCGTCTGCCCAAAAGGAATCTGGCAGCTTAGCATCTGAAAGCATTCATCTAACCCTCTCAACTAGAGTTCTATTCATTCTCTCTGCTAAACCATTCAACTGAGGAGTTTTTGAAGAGTTTTCTGATGCCGACTACCCTGCTCTTTGCAATATCTATCAAGAGGATCAATATACTCACTACTATTATCTGAACGGATGCATTTTAATTTTTTCTATGTCTGTCTCTCAACCAATGCCTGAAAATCTTTGAACACATCAAGTACTTGATCCTTGGACTTTAAAAGAAATACTCAGAGTTTGTGAGAATGATTATCAATAAAAGTCACAAAGTAAAGTGCACCACCATGAGACCTTACTTTAAAAGGACCACACAAATTAGAATGCACCAACTCCAGCAAATCAAGCTTTCTTAAATATGAATGACTCTGAAAAGAAACTCTTTTCTATTTACCGGCTAAGCAATGAACACACTTCTTCAACTTTGCTTGTTTCACTCCAGAAAAGAAATTTTTCTTAGCCAAACTATCAGTCCCTTTCTTACTCATATGACTCAACTTTCTATGCCATAACTCTGATGAAGTATCATTCTTCACTAAGTTTATCGAGCCTCTAGAAGTAGAGCCCTGAAATACGTATAAGTTAGACAACTTATCACCTCGAGCTACAATCATTGAACCTCTAGTAAGATTCCACTGGCCAGCACCAAGGGTGTTAACATAACCCTCATCATCAAGGTTCCCTACAAAAATCAAATTCAAGCGAACATCTGGAGCATGCTTCACATTATTGAGAACTAGTTTAGAACCATTGTTACTTTCCAAACAAACAGTGCCAATGCCAAGTACTTTAACTTCATCATTATTTCCCATTTTCAACATTCCAAAATTACCTGGAGTATAAGAAGAAAATAATTCTGTCTTTGGCTTAATATGAGAAGTAGCACTAGAATCCATAAACCAGCTAGACTCATCACGAACAAGATTGATGGCATTCTCACCATAAGCAACAAGAAGATCATCATTAGCAACAACCGTAACATGATTTTGATTATCGCCTTCATTATTTTTCCATCTCATATCTCTCTTATGGTTGTAACAATATTTTATGATATGCCCTTTTTGTTGCAATAGTCACATGTAACATTCTTTAATTTGGACCTCGATTTGCTTCTAGTTTTATCTCTATCATTCGGACCTCTGGACTTGTTTCTCCCACTCTCTTCAGTAAGATGAGGCCTGAGATTTTCTTCTCATCTCTTCATTCAAGACACCACTCTTAACATATTCCATAGTTACAACACCACCGGGAGCAGAATTAGTCAAAGAAACTCGAAGAGTCTCCCAAGAGTCTGGCAAAGTATTAAGAAGCCAAAGTCCCTGAATTTCTTCATCGAACTTTATACCCATTTCGGATAACTGGTCAAGGACACCCTAAAAATTATTTATATGATAAAAAATAGGACTACCCTCTTTATACCTAATATTCACCAATTGCTTAAGTAGGAACAACTTGTTATTGCCAGTCTTCGAAGCATAAAGTGTCTCGAGCTTGTCCCACAAACTTCTGGCACGTGTCTTATTCACAATATGATTTCTAACATTATTTTCAAACCATTGTCTGATATAACCACAAACCTGTAAGTGCTCAAATTTTCAACCCCCATCGGTCATGGATTGAGGTTTAGTAGATGCAAACACAGGTAGATGCATTTTCTTGACAAATAGAAGATTTTTCATCTTGTCTTTCCAAGTATGATAGTTATTACCATTCAAACACACCATTTTGCTCATATTTGCCTCCATCATTCAAATCAACAATCAATAACAACCAATCCTCTGATACCACTTTGTTGGAAAAGACAGGGGCACTATGAAAGAGCCCGACAGGGTAGTAGCGAAAGAATACCCAAGTCTAAACTTTCTCTTCCAATTTGAACTAAGAGGAGACAAGCAAACCAAGTAAAACAAAGTAATATGGCAGAAAATGAATTACCATATAAATGCGATAGGGAAAGAATAAAGGCAATCACACAAGACACCACATTTACGTAGAAAACCTTTCGGTGTGAAGAGTAAAAAATCACGGGACCAAACCTCCACTATAATCACCAAATAGTTACAATATTGTTCTCCAAAATGGCCACAAAAAAAGTACCAAACAACAAGAAACAATACATAATTCACAGCACCAAACACTAGAGAAATAAAGGAGTGAAAGCACAAAAAATGCAGCTACTGTTCGGGAATGAAGAACAGGATCTAAAGGACACCAAATCAAGATCCGTCATTTCCTCATCAAAGATTGAGATGAGAGGAACAAGCAGTCCAAAAATTAGCTCAATCGGACAAGAAACGAAGCGGGAATCACAATTTAAAGTTGACAGTTGTGGTTGGAATTTAGGTACGAAAATCAGCTTTGTTTGTCTCTCTTTGGCTGCTGAAAACTCTCTTTTTGTGATGGTGAATAAGACCTAAAAAGATTAATATATATGCCCCATAGTAATGGGCCTATGGGCAAAAGTGGGTTGGTCCAAATTAGGCTTCATTTATCTAACATAGAAAGGGAAAAAGATTCAATAACCCAACAGTTTTGGATGTATATGAGTGGTAAATTTACCACTCATCACCCTATTAAAAAGAATTGTCATTTTTTATAAGGAATAAGCTACTGACTGGTCGAATATCTTTGAGCTAAGCTATATTTCTATGAATAGAGTTGAGATAATTTTATAAAGCTGTATAAAAAGTCGCAGTATGAACATCTACTTAGCAAGTTGGACATTTAAATCCTCATGCTTCAATATAAGAATGGGTGAGGAAGGGGGATAATAAAGTAAAAATGATAAATACTATATTTATGATAGTTATATAATTAGAAATAAAATTATTGTTGTCTTGTTGGGACATGAAAACAATTATTATAGTATTATTCGAATAGGAAAATCAACCCTAAGCTATAAAAGAAATGATATTATCAAAATATTGAATAAAAAGAAGAAAGAGAAAATTTCTCATACGCGTCAAATTTTTGTTTTTGTGTTTTAATTTTGCAAACTCTTCTACTTTGCCAAGCACACCTAAATTTGACCCATAAAAACTAGATAACGTTAAATATTTTTTTGGGAGGACGCAAATTATCATATTCAAAACATGTATTTCTATTCAATTTTGTTATGGATTCTATTTGTTAGCAGTTAGAGTAGTTAACGATGCACAAACATTCTCGATTTAATCTTGTTATGGATTCTATTCGTTAGCAGTTAGAGTAGTTAACGATGCACAAAATGATAAAGAAGACAATAAAAATAAAGTAAAATAAACGAGTTCAGAGAGAGCTTAGATTGTGCACGAGAGCTATTGAAGGCTAGATCGTGCATCCCACAAGATTTACACTCTGTTTGGATGGTGGTTTTTCATGGTATGGTAAGGTTAGGGGTGATAATTTCAGCCCATATTTATGAAAGAAGTCCATTTAATCCGACGAAATTGCATACTATAAATCCAAATATGAGTAACTTTAGATATTAGACTCTAATAAGAAATATCTTTGAAAAATAATCTTCCTTACTTTTTAAGTATAATACAAGTACCATTTTGCCCCTCTACACCTCAAATATTTTTTTAAACTTTCCATACTTATTTTCTCTCAAATTTTCTCTTTTATTATTTTCACTTTTTATTTTTTCCTTTAATTTTATTATTCTATTTTTTATTATTTTCACTTTTCTCCTTTAATTTTATTATTCTATTTTTTATTATTTTTAATTTTTATTTTTTCCATTAATTTTATTTTCATATTTTAATTCACTTGTCTCAAGCTTTATTTTTTTTAATCTTTTTTTTTTCTCAAACATTATCTATTTCTTTTTTTCCTGTTTTTAATTCATTTCTCTTTAACCTTTATTTTTCTTTTATTTTTGTTTTTTAGCAGTTTTTTCCCCTTATTTTTCTTAAACTTTATTTTTGTTTTTTCCTCTTATTTTTTATTTTCTCAATTTTTTAAATTCTTCACTTTTTTCTTAATCTTCATTTTTTTTGACTTTTTTTTATCTCACTTTTTTTTAAAAATATATTTTTCCTCTCTACTTCTCTTGAGGTAGTGGGATGGTCTGCGTACACTCTACCCTCCCCAGAGCCCACTAGGTGGGAATATACTGGGTATGTGTTGTTGTTATTATTTTTTTAATATATTTTTTTATTTTGTTTGATCGTTTTTTCTTTTTTCAGTTCTCTTTTTTTCCTTGTTTTTCTCAAATTTTATTTTTATTCTTATTTTTCCTCTCATTTTTATTTTTTTCAATTTTTTTAATTCTTCATTTTTTCCTTCATCTTTATTTTTTCTTTCCTTTTTTTCTCAATCTTTTTTTTTTAATTTCTCTATTTTGTTTGATCGTTTTTTTCTTTTTTCTCAACTTATATTATATTTTGCTAATAAATAAAACATTAGATAATCCGCAAAGGTATCTTCTTTTTTTGACATCAAAGTAAATTTAAGGGCCTGTATTGTTGTTACGAAGTTCTTTGAAAATTCTTGAGATAAGTCGTGTCTCTAAGGCGAGAATTGTAGAATATCTCATACATAAAAACATAATGTGGTAGTGTTTTACCCGTGGGGCATAGGTTATTATTTGAAAGTCCTTGAGCTAAGTCTTGCCTCTAAGATAAGAGTTGTAGAACATTCCATAAAAGAAGACATAATGTGGTAGTGTCAACTCTTGCCCGTGGGGCATAATTTGTAGTTTGAAAGTCCTTGACCTAAAGAAAACATAACGTGGTAGTGTCAACTCTTACCCGTGGGACATAATTTGTAGTTTGAAAGTCCTTGAGCTAAGTCTTGCCTCTAAGGCAATAGTTGTAGAACATCTCATAAATGAAGACATAACGTGGTAGAGTCAACTCTTGCCCATGGGGCATAATTTGTAGTTTGAAAGTTCTTGAGCTAATTAAGTCTTGCCTCTAGGGCAATAATTGTAGAACATCTCATAAATAAAAACATAACGTGGTAAAGTCAACTCTTGCCCATAAGACATAATTTGTAGTTTGAAAATCCTTGAGCCAAGTTTTGCCTCTAAGACAATAGTTGTAGAATATCTCATAAATGAAAATATAATGCGGCAGAGTTAACTCTTGCCCATGGGGCATAATTTGTAGTTTGAAAGTCCTTGAGTCAAGTCTTGGCTCTAAGGCAAGAGTTGTAGAATATCTCATAAATGAAAACATAATGTGGTAGAGTCAACTCTTGCCCGTGGGGCATCATTTATTGTTTGAAAGTCCTTGAGCTAAGTCTTGCCTCTAAGGCAATAGTTGTAGAACATCTC
>NC_061119.1:188934627-188959750 GCF_002878395.1 Capsicum annuum
GAGCTAATTAAGTCTTGCCTCTAAGGCAATAATTGTAGAACATCTCATAAATAAAAACATAACGTGGTAAAGTCAACTCTTGCCCGTAAGACATAATTTGTAGTTTGAAAATCCTTGAGCCAAGTTTTGCCTCTAAGACAATAGTTGTAAAATATCTCATAAATGAAAATATAATGCGGTAGAGTTAAATCTTGCCCATGGGGCATAATTTGTAGTTTGAAAGTCCTTGAGTCAAGTCTTGCCTCTAAGGCAAGAGTTGTAGAATATCTCATAAATGAAAACATAATGTGGTAGAGTCAACTCTTGCCCGTGGGGCATAATTTATTGTTTGAAAGTCCTTGAGCTAAGTCTTGCCTCTAAGGCAATAGTTGTAGAACATCTCATAAATGAAAATATAACGTGGTAGAGTCAACTCTTTTCCGTGGAGCATAATTTATTGTTTGAAAGTCCTTGAGCTAAGTCTTGCTTCTAAGGCAATAGTTGTAGAACATCTCATAAATGAAAACATAACGTGGTAGAGTCAACTTTTGCCCGTGGGGTATAATTTGTTATTTGAAAGTCCCTGAGCTAAGTCTTTCCTCTAAGGTAAGAGTTATAAAATATCTTATAAATTAAAATACAATGTCGTAGTGTCGACTCTTGCCCCTAAAAGATAACTTGTTGTTTGAAAGTCATAAGCCTTGCATCTGCAATGTAGTGTCAACTCTTACCTATGAAACGTAACTTATTGTTCGAAAATCTTAAGTCTTGCCTTTATAATGTGATAGTGTCAACTTTTGCTCACAAGATGTAACTTGAATGGAAGAAATCGAAGAAAAGAACAAAAATAACAAAAATTTCGAAAAAAGAAGAAAATGAAGAAAAATATCAAAAAAATAAAAATCAAAGAAATTGTAGAAGTTGAGAGAGAATAGGAAAAAAATAAAGATTGATAAAAATAAAAAGAGATTAAATAAAAATAAAGGTCGAGAAAAATTTAAAAATAAAATATCAAAGAAAAATAAAAAATCAAAGATTAATAAAAGTAGATGCTGAAATGTGTAAAGAAAAAAAGTAAGGGTTGGGAAAAACTAAAGAGAACGAAAAAAAAGAGGAAAGAAAAAATAAAAATAATATAAAAGAAGAATAAAAGAAAAAAGAAGAAAAAAAGAAGTTGAGAGGAAAAAAGAAAAAAAATAAGGGTTGAGAAAATTAAAAAAAAACGAAAATAAAAAATAAAAATCAAAGTAAAATTAAAAAGAGAAAAAAATAAAAGTTGAAAGATATAAATATGGAGTTGTTATCCATAATGAGGATCATTTATGTAATTTACTTCATTGATCATGGGCAATTTTGTCCAAAAGAATATTAGTTAATAGGTAAAGGCTATTTTAAGAAAACTTTTTTATTTGGGGCTAAAATTTGAAAGCCACCCTAATTTGAGTCTATTTTTTAGATTCACCCATTTAATCCATATTTATTGTGTTGGATTACTCATATTTTAAATGGGTAAATATGGACATCAGCTCATTTTAAAAGCTCATACAAATATGGATAAAATAGGTAAAATATAGGTATCTATTTAAAAACACAGTGATCACCCGCATATGCTTAAAATTTCAATTTTTTTTCTTTTCCATTTTTTTTTGTTTTGTCTTTCTTTTTTTCTTTTCCATTTTCTTCATTTTTGTTTTTTTCCTTTTTATGTTTTACTCGTTTCTTATATTTTCTTTCATTTTTTTTTCATATTTTGTTCATCTATTTTTTTTCTTTCTTTTTTATTTCGTTCTTTTTTTTTTTTTATTTTTTTTTTTCTTTTTTCCCTTTTTTTTTCTTGTTTCATCATTTCTCTTCTTTTTTGTATTTTTCTCAATTTTTTTTTTTTCATTGATTTTTTATTTTCTATATTTTTTATACTTTATATTTATTTGTATCATACTATATATTTCAAAAAAAAATTATTATTTGTATTTGAATAGTTTAGTCATGAATGTATACAATTTATCATTTATATTTTATACAAATAAGTATATGGATTAATTATATTTGCTTGAGATCTACATGAGTTAACAAACATAAGCTTCTAATTATTCCATTGAGCCTAAGTTTCAATTAATTACAATTCATAGCATCTCTTACCAATTAAATACAACCCATAGTCTCTCTCCTTTATTTTCTCTCTTTTATTTCTCTTTTTCGGCTTCTTTTCTTTTCTTTTCTTTTTGTTTTTTTTTTTCCTTTAATTTACATTTTTTTTCTTTTTATTTTTTACTCGTTTCTTATATTTTCTCTTTTTTTCTTTCTCATTTTTTCATCTATTTTTTTTTGTTTTTATTTCTTTTCTTTGCATTTTTTTTTGTATATTTGTTTTCCCCTTTTTCTTCTTGTTTCACCATTTTTATCATTTTCTTCTTTTTTTTGTATTTTTTCTCATTCTTTCTATTGTAATTGCATTTTATATTTTATATTTTATATATCTCTTATACTTTATATTTATTTGTATCATACGATATATTTTAAATAAATTTATTATTTATATTTGAATAGTTTAGTCGTGAATATGTACAATTTATCATTTATATTTATATACAAACAAGTATAGGAATTAATTATATTTCTTGAGACTAAAATATATAAATATACAATGTATCATTCAATGCAAATGTATCGTTAGCATTTGTATGACAAATTTATCATTTATATTTCTATATAAACAAGTATCAATTGTATGTGTATGGTTCAAGTTGTATAAACATGTATCATTTGATACAAATATAACATTTGTATTTGTATAATTTAGAAATTGTATTTGTATAATTTATCATTTTTATTTGTATTGTTCAATTTATATCAATAAAATATAATTTGTATCAATATATATAAATACAAGTGTTCGTAGAAAGAAAAATAACTATTCTTTTTCAGTTGTTTAAAAATACAAATGATACTGTCAACTATGGATGCAAATATAAATAAATAAAATAAATGCAATTATAAATACAAATACAATATACAGTCAACTTACAAAGACAAATATAAAATAGTTCTTTAAAAATACAAGTTCATTAATGAAAATAGAATACAAATACACGCAAAATGAAAGCACAAAATACAAATATAATGTGCAGTCAATGATAAATTACAAATACAAAAACAAGCAAAATGAAAGCACAAAATACAAATATAATGTTCAGTCAATGATAAATTATAAATACAAAATAATTCTTTAAAATACAATTGCGAATCATATAAAATATATATGATGGTGCAAACTATAAAATACAAATACATATTTGAAGTATAAAAAATAAATACAAATACAATTGTATTAACGAATACAAAATTATAAATGTTGGGCGAATATAAATCAATATGCGATTCTGGTATTTTTGTTATTATAAAAAAATTAAAAAATTAAAAAAAAGAAAAATAAAAATAGACAAAAAATAAAAAAAAAGAAGAAGAAGAAGAAAGAGAAGCAGAAGTTAGAGATAGAATAGAGAAAAAAAAGCGTAAAGAAAGAATTGAAGAAAAAAGAAAACACAAATATAAAAAAAAACAAAAAAAGAATGAAAAATGAGAAAATGAAAAAGACAAAAATGATGGTGAATACAAATACAATGAGCGGTTATGATATTTCCGTCGTCATCCATTATTTGTACTCGACTTATCCACGTTCTTCAAAAATATAAAAAAATATAAAATATAAAATACAACAAAAAAATGAAAAAAAATTAAAAACAAAAATAAATAAAAAAATACAAAAAAAAGGAAAGTGAAAAGAAAAAAATAGGAAAAGAAAGAAAATTAGAGGCTAGAGATATAAGAGAGGAAAAAAATGAAGAAAACAAATAAAGGCTAGAGATAGAATAGAAGAGAGAGAAAAAAGAATTTAAAAAGGTAAGAAAAGAAAAGAAATGGAGAAAAAAAAAACAGAAGATATGAATTGTAATTTTGAAAGATACGCTAAAAAAACTTTTATTTTGTTGAAACTTAGGTTATTTCAGCAGGTTCCTATTGTTTTTGAGGGTGGGGAGTTGGGGGTAGGAGTTTTGAGGGTGCTTTGGAAGGGAGGGGTTAACTTTTTTAAATATATATATATATTTTAGGAGGGGGTATGAGGAGAAGGGGTGCAGGGGGTGGGCGGGTAAAGTAATGGATAAAAAAGTCAAGTTAATATAAATAGAAGTTCTAAGTTTCTGTCTTTAAGAGTTAAAGTGGGTAGTAGCTATTTTTTACCCAATTCATATTTACCCATATAATATATGGGTGGATTGCATTCAATCCATTTAAGCTCAATCCATATTCGTTTTATTATTTTGTGTTAAATATATACAAACACTTTTAGAAAATATTTTTCTACGTGTGTAACAAACACAAGAAAATAAGTAATAAATATTTTATTTTCCTAGAAAATATTTTTTTGAATTCACTATCGAACATATCCGTAGTATACACAAAAGATGTATTCAAATTTTGTATTTGTTGTTGCTGTCAAGTCTCAAACCACCAAAAAAAATTAAATTTATTACTATAAAAAATGAATCCAGTTATATTTATTTTGATATACTCTTTTATTGACTTTGATAGAGTTTACATGAATTTAACAACTTAATATATCCACATGGCATAATTTATGATAAATTAGTAGGAAGAAAATTATTTTACTAACAATTATTGACAAATTTAATATTTATAATAATTAAGGGTATTTTAGTAAACTTATCAATTACGATACAGTATCATGCTGTCAAATCAAATAATAAAACTATTATTAAATAGCAATGAACCATACAGTCTATCCAAACATGGTACTGTTCTATATTGTACAGTACAATATCATACCGTAGAATACCATACATTATGAAACCATGACAAACCACCAACAGAGTGTTAGTGAACAAGAATGAATATCAAACAACATCGTGAAATAGAGAAAGCTTAGAGACCCAAGTGACAACTATTGTATTGGTTGAAAGTATGAGGGAAAGATTTTTATAAGCAGAGGGAAAGTCTTAAAAGGTGTTTAAATTAACCTATTTTGAGATTTTTTTGGCTTTTAAATATATTTTAATTGTTAGAGGTGTTGGCTTTTAAGAATTTCAACTTAGACTTAAAAGTAAGCATAAAATAAAAAACTGTTATAAAACAATAAAGAACAAAGAAGAAGAGTAGAGAGAATAGAGAGAGTAATTGTTATTTATCTTGAGGGATGATTTACAATGAAGGAAGCCCTTCTATTTATAGGGAAAATTTGCTCCTAGTTTCACATAAAAGACAGATAGATTATAGACATCAAATAAATCTTGATAGATCTTGAGAGACATTCACTATAATTGATATATATCATTACACTCCCCGTTGAATGCCTAACAATACGCATGTAGGCTGCCTCATTAAAAACTTACAAGAAAAACTCAGTGGGACAAAACCTCATAAGGGAAAAAAAGTACAACGCGTATTAGCTCCCCCTAATAAGAACATCCTTAAAACTTTGCATTCTGATCTTGTACACCATCTTCTTAAAAGTCGCAGTTGGAAGAGACTTGGTGAATAAATTAGCCTCAATGTCACTTGAACGAATCTGTTGTACATCAATATCACCATTCTTTTAGAGCTCATGTGTATAGAAGAGCTTTGGTGAAATGTGCTTCGTTCTATCTCCTTTTATGAATCCTCCTTTAAGTTGTGCTATGCATGCTGCATTATCTTCATATAAAATTATGGGTGCTTTGTCAGATTTCAATTCACATTTTTCTCGAATGAGATGTATTATGGACCTCAACCACACACGCTCTCGGCTTGCTTTATGAATAGCTATAATCTTAGCGTGATTCGATGAAGTGGCTATGATAGGTTGCTTTGTTGATCTCCAAGATATGGAAGTACCCTCACATATGAACACATAACCTATTTGAGACTGAGATTTATGTGAATCAGATAAGTACCTAGCACCAGCATAACCAACAAGATCGGAGCTGCAATCTTTAGAATAAAATAAGCACATATCGGTAGTCCCTTTTAGATACCGTAATATGTGTTTGATCCCATTCCAATGTCTCCTAGTAGGAGCAGAACTATATCTTAATAATAAATTAACTGAAAAGGATATATTAGGCCTTGTAGTATTTGGAAGATACATTAGTGCACCAATTGTACTAAGATTTGGTATTTCAGGACCAAGAAATTCCTCATTCTTTTCTTGAGGTCAGAATGAATCCTTATTCACATCAAGTGATCGAACAACCATCGGAGTACTTAATGGATGTGATCTATCTATATAGAATCATTTCAACACCTTTTCTGTGTAGGCAAATTGATGGACAAAGATACCGTTTGTCAAATACTCAATTTGGAAACCAAGTCATAACTTGACTTTTTGAGATCTTTCATCTCAAATTCTTTATTTAGGTAATCAATTGCCTTTTGAAGCTCTGTTGGTATTCCAATAAGGTTTATGTCATCAACATAGACAACAAGTATAACAAACTCCGACGTTGTTTTCTTTATGAAAACACATGGGCAAATTTCATCGTTCGTATAACCTTCCTTAGATAAATATCCACTAAGACGGTTATACCACATGCATCCATATTTCTTCAAACCATACAATGATCTTTGCAATTTAGTGGAATATATTTTTTGAGGCTTTGAACTCTATGTTTTCGGTATTTTAAATCCTTCGGGAATTTTCATGTATATCTCATTATCAAGTGATCCATATAGATAGGATATTACCACATCCATCAAATGCATTTCAAGTCTCTCATGGACAATGAAACTAATAAGATAACGCAATGTTATTACGTCCATAACTGGTGAATATGTCTCGTCATAATCGACACCAGGCCGTTGTGAAAAACCTTGTGCAACAAGGCATGCCTTATACCTTTGTATTTTATTTTTCTTATTTTTTTGTATAAAGACCCATTTATAGCCAACAGGCTTAACACCATTAGGTGTTTGAGTTATAGGTCCAAAAACTTCACGTTTGGCAAGTGAATTTAATTCAGATTGAATCATTTCTTGCCATTTTGGCCTGTGATTTCTTTGTCGACATTCTGTGACAGATCGAGGTTCAAGATCCTCACTATCTTGAATGATTTTTATTGAAATATTATATGCAAAGGCATAATCCACTACTATTTCAGATCGATTCAAATTAGTTTCAATATTACTTGAATTTATGGATAGTTCCTCACTTTCTTGAGTCTCAGGATCATTAATATCTTTAAGAATACTATCATTGCTCAAATCTTGAACTTCCATATGAGGATTTTTCGTAGTGTCATCTTGACCATTTGTTTTTCTTTTTCTAGAATTTCGATCCTTAGAACCTAATGATCTGCCACGCTTCAAACGTGCTTTAGATTCATTAGCTATGACACTAGTGGATATTTCTTTAGGGACATCAATTCAAATTGGAAAATTCTCTATAGGAATATGTGATTTAGTAATCCTTTTCAAATTTGTAAATGCGTCTGGTATTTGATTTGCAATTTTCTATAGATGAATAATCTTTTGTACTTCTTGCTTACAAATAGAAGCACGTAGATCAAGATGACATAGTGATGGATTTTTCCACAAAATTTCTCTTTTGATGTCACTATCTTCTCCCTTTAATTTTGAAAAAACTATCTCATCAAGCCGACAATCTGCAAATCAAGCAGTGAACATATCTCCCGTTAATGGTTTAAGCTAGCGAATAATGGAGGGTGATTCAAACCCAACATAAATTCCTAACCTTTTTAGGGGCCCATTTTGGTACGGTTTGGTGGTGCTATGGGCACAAATACACCGCACTCAAAAATTCTCAAATGAGATATATTAGGCTCTTGACCCAAAACCAATTGCAACGGAGAAAATTTATGATAATTTGTTGGTCTAAGACGAACAAGTATGGCAGCATGTAAATTGCATGAGCCCAAACAGAAGTGGGCAACTTAGTTGTCATAAGCAATGATCTTGCTATCAACTGCAGACGTTTAATTAATGACTCAGCATGGCCATTTTGAGTGTGAACATGGGGTACAGGATATTCCACTTTTATACCAATCAATAAGCAATAGTCATTAAATTCTTGGGATGAAAATTCTACAGTATTATCAAGGCGAATAGACTTAATTTGATTATCATAAAACTGTGCCTGTAATCGTATTATTTATGCCAACAATTTTTCAAATGCCAAGTTGTGAGATGACAAAAGGCACATATGAGACCATCTAGAGGAAGCTTCTATTAGGACCATAAAGTATCTAAACGATCCACTAGATGGGTGGATGGGTCCACAAATACCCCCATGTATGCATTCCAAGAATGCGGGAGACTCAATCCCAACTTTTATTGGTGATGGCCTCACAATCAGCTTGCCTTGATAACAAGCATTTCATGAAAATTAACTATTCGAAAGAACCTTCAAATCTTTAATGGATGCCCATTTGAATTTTCTATGATTCGTCTCATCATTATAGATCCAGGATGTTCCAGACGATCATGCCAAAGTACGAAAGTATTGGAATTAGTAAACTTTTTTTTTACTATAGAATGTGCCTCAATTGCATAAATCTTTGTCCAATACAGGCTAAAAGATAAAGCAGAGAAATTTTCTATAACACATGTCTGCCCAGAGACATTCGTGGTGATACCAAGATAATCAAGATTCATCTCATCAAATGTCTTGATATGATAACCATTTTCACGGATATCTTTAAAACTCATCAAGTTTCTCCGAGACTTGGAAGAGAATATAACATTATTTATGATGAGTTTAGTTCCCTTGGGCAAGATTATAATGGCTTTTCCGAAGTCTTCAATTAAATTAGCACTACCAGAAATTGTAGTAACATTAGTCTTGCCCATGTTTAGATGAGAGAAATATTTCTCGTCTTTGAATATCGTATGTGTAGTGCCAGAATCAATCAAACAAATATCTTCATAATTGGACAACTCACTTTGAAAATTATTCATATCTTCAAAATAAAAAATATACACAAAATAAAATATATATTAGTACATGCTTGTAGCTTAGCTTTATACGCATGGAAAATCTCATTCCACTTATTTATGATTTCTTAATAATTTAATTACACAATAAATATATGGAATAATAAGAGAATAAAATAATTAAATAAGGAATTTAAAATAGAGGCTAGATATAATATAGCCATCTAAAAACAATTTTGAACAATCTTACATAATTAGCACGCTGTCAGAACATGCACTCAATTATATAATATTCTTATATTATATTTCATAAAGAATATAATATTGTTATTATATTATATAAAATGGACGCTTTTGATATTGTTAAGTAGCTGAAATTGTAGGACCCAATTGATAAAGTTTTTAAATTTGTCACGTTATAAAGACATTTGATCATGTTATAAAGTTTTTGGTAAAGTACCAATAATGATTTGTTGACGTTGACAAAATAAATCAATATTAAAGTGCAGCAACAAGGGTAAAATAAATAAAATCCACCGCAAAATATCCATCTTATCAAATGTACTACGGAGAAGAAAACTGACAATATTAGTCTCCCCACGAAAGATAAAAGGGTTCAATTTAATAATAAACTACAATAATATAATTAAACTAATTAATGCTAATAAAAAACTAATACTCATGCAAAAAATTACTTTTACATGATTCTTTATTCACTAACTTTTATCAAAAAAATAAAATAAATTATTCATTCTTCCATGTTTACGGAACCATCATTAATCAAGTAATCAATCTTTCCTTCGGGGTGCTTGAAAAAATCTGTTACATCCAAGCTTGTGACGTCAACAACATTTCAGAGAGAAAGTTAGACTCGGAATTTCTCTCTTTCTTCTTTAGTGATGCTTGATAAAGATCAACCAAGTGCTTGAGAGCACGACAATCATATGAATAATGTCCTTTTTCACCACATCAGAAACAAGTAATCGCCTCACATTTATCATCTTTTTTCTTTTTGTTCTATGAATGATTAACACCCAGAACAGGGTTTCTTTCTCGGTCATCATGCCCACGCCCACGCCCACGTCCATGATCATGTCCACGACCAAGGCCGCGACCTTTTCCACGCCTAGCATGGTGAGCATGCACATCATTCAGCTCAGGAAATAGTGTAGATCCAGTAGGTCAATTCTCATGATTTTTCATCAACAAATCATTGTTTTGTTCAGCCACGAGAAGATGAAAACTCAATTCAGTATACTTCTTGAAACCTTTTTCTTGATATTGCTGGTGTAATAGCACATTCGAGGCATAAAAAGTGGAGAACGTACTTTCTATAATATCATTATCATTAACAGTCTCTCCTTATAGTTTCAATTGAGAAGAAATTCTGAACATGACAGAATTATACTCATGAACAGACTTATAGTCTTGAAATCTCAAATGCATCCATTCATATCGTGTTTTTGGGAAGATGACCATCTTTAAGTGGTAAAACCTTTTAGGCTATTCCACAATACGAGTGGATCCTTAGTAGTAAGGTATTTATTTTTCAGAACTTTGTCAAGATAATTATGCAAGAAAATCATAGTCTTAGCACGATTTTGACTAGATGCTGTATTTTTTTTCTTTATGGCGTCTCCAAGACCCATAGTGTAATGCCCCGAGATCCCATTCCGAGATGTCACACGGTGCTTATGGACCTGAAGGACTACAAGCTAACCCTTTTCTGATATCTCTACCTGTACACTGCATAGTATCTGAAAAATGCGGAAACTTGCCATAAGGTTCAACACATCTATACATACTCAAAACTGAAAACTGAATACTAATACATCCGTCTGAAAAGCCTCTAAACTGTCTGATCTGTGAATTTGATGGGACATATCTCCAACTAACTCCGTCAACTAATAATAAACAAAGTCTTAAGCAATAATAGTACACTGAAATTTGTCCTCGGAAGAAGAGGACTCACTGCTACTGTTGCTGACTAGGACTAAACTGCTGAGGAAAAATTGGATCATGTGCCTCTGAACCTATGGTGTTAAATAAAACACCATAGTGCAAATGCGTCAGTACAAAAATATACTGAGTATGTAGACGGGGTAGGCTAATGCAAGGATTCATGCATGCACAATATCTAAATTGAATATTCATGAAAATGCCATATGAGAACACATACATGAATGCACAGAACATGAACACAATCATCGCAACTTTAGATACTGAAACTCGTATACCACTTTACTGCAGACTGAACTCCTTGCCGACACTGAGATACTAACTCATTGACTTATCTGATACTGATAATTGAGGATATGGATGTGCTTACATCAAGGAATGAACTCTGAGCTTACTGCTTTCGATTGACATAATTAGAGATCAACTTTGCTAACAAATTATTCTGGAAGCGATTATCAATGATAAAAAGTACAATTATATCTGAATTTGACGATAAGAATATTCAATAGGAATATAATATTAAATAACTGTATGTGAGGCCAAGTCTATCTGATGGGATGACCCATAAATTAATGGAACTATCTGAGTTTCTCATAATAATAGATGACTGTATCTGACAGTCCAAATTTCTGAAGATTGATTCTGAAACTGATACTGAATCTAAAAATGAAACTATGGGAAGTAGTCACTTAACCGACATGCCCCGACCTACCACAGGTGGGGTCTAACCTGTGCCCCAATTGGAAGGGTGTCATTACCGCACTACTGGTAAAGACGACTCTATGTGACCCTCATTTAGCAGGTCCTCAAACGAGAATGGTGGATCCCTCATCTAGCAGGTCAAGCCACCTCACCTACCCTCATCTAGCAGGTATGATGTCTCTCATCCACCCTCAACTAATAGGTGTGATGTCTCAACCTACGCTGTCTACGTAGTTCTGGAGCACATGGATTGCTTCTAAGAATTACACTCTCTACTAGTAGGTGAGATACCATCCTTGAGCTCGCTCGGTGCTAATTTCTACTCCCAACTGAAAGACTCAGAACTGAATTCTCAACTAAAAACTGGATGAAATAAATCTGACACTGATCATATTACTCAAAAAGTCTGACTGAGTTACGCTGAGATCACTTGTTTTCGTATCTGACGAAAAAGATATCGAATCATGGTATTTGACTAATGATACAGAGCTTGAATGGATTACTCGAATCGCTTCTGAGATTAGGATTGAATCACTTGAATACTATTAGAACTGAGCTGATTACAGGTCTGAGGCTAGGTTACTAGCGATACAGAGATTACAGAGATAACTGAGATTAACGAGCTTTATTAAGCTTCGCACTTGTCTGAGGAAACAGAGTTCTATAGTTTACTGAGTTTTAAGAATCATGGCTCGATTGGAATTATTGAGAAACTGACACGGGCTCTAGACAACAACTCTATTTTCGGGTATAAATGCCTCCAGGACTCGATAACATAAAAGTAAGACATAATCATTCTTCATCACAAATCATTCATGCATCATCACGGTCACCCATTCATCACTACCATCATTCATTCATTATTACAAGCATTCATTCATCATTACAATCATTCATGTATTATCACAATCATTAAAGAATCACTTTAAGTAGTTGGGCATCACAACATACTTTCCCTCTCAAGATCCTTAGGACATCGCATTAAGCATTTAGGTAACATAGACCTCTATTCATCATCATTTACTAGCCTAGGGAAGGCATGCTATTAGATTATACCCCATTCAACGAGATCTTACATCAAGTACTTCATACCTATATCGGTCTTGTCATGTATTTGGATACCAATTGATTTGGGGGAAACTTCATACTAACCCATCACTGTTTACTTGATAACCACTTGACATGTATTAAAAGCTTAGCATATATCAAAGAGCATAAAATCGAGAAATTTACAACCATCATATCTCGACTTGTCCCTTTGTTCCCTAAGGTCTTTCAACAACCACTAGAAACGACCGATTTTGCATCTACTTGGGGATTTCATGCTATCTTGGCACATTTCACTCACTAAGGCATTTTATCAAATAATAGGTATGCATGGACTAGCTCACAATTTGGAGTTTCCCATTCAACATACTATAGAGGCCCTTATGCTTCACCTAAGCTTTTTATCAAACCTATGGGGAACGTTCTTCACTTATTCAACCATTTCTACACCCAAAAGTCATGAACACATCACATGGAAAAATAACTTCAAGAGGGTCTATCACAAACATCACATGAATTCCACATACTAGGGTAAAAATTTATAAATTTTGTAGGAAAACATAAATCAAAACTCAACAACACATTAAACATCCATTTAAACTCGTACAAATCATTAACAACTCATAAACATAAAAATCTTTTAATTTTAAAAAGGGTTCTTGAGCTTCTTGGATGAAAGGGACCCAAGAATCAACATCTACATACCTTAACCTTTGAAATTGGATGAACTTTAGTGCTTGAAACGTTATCCACAGTTGAAATAAATAAATTCTTGAAGCCCACACTATGAGGAACTTGATTCTTAAAGAAACCTTGAAGATTTATGGATGAATTTTTGGAGGATTAAGGTTCTTGAATTGAAACCCTAGATATTCTCTCTTTAGAGAATTGGAAGAGAAATGGAGAAATTAGGGTTTGAATGAGGTTTCCTCATATTTATAGAGGCTAAAAAAAGTGGGAAATGAACAAAATATCCTTGCAAAAATGCCCTTGAATTGCTGGAAAAATTATTCTTGACGCCATCCGTGATAGGCCGTCAGGTCCGTGATAGGCCGTCACGAATGGTCATCACAAAAAGGGGTCCAATTCTTGATTTTCTATCTAGGGCTGATGATGTTGTCAGAAATGTCGTCAAAAAGGTCGTCAGAAACGTGATAGCCCATCAGAAACGTCGTCACCGTTTTCCAGCTTGACATGCTGGAGTAAAATGGGCATAACTCTTTGCTCCAATATCGGATTTAGGCAAAATTGGTATCGTTGGAAAGATAATCCAAATATATTTTATTTGATATATAGAAAGCCAGCCATTTATATATATAAAATGAGTTATGGTCAATTGAAGTTGACCCAAATTTTGAAGATTACTAAAACTTGAACAATATGAAAGTTTTCAACTCATCCATAAGTTAGGGGACCTCTATGATCTTAATTCATGCTCAAATAGATTCCCACACGATTCAAAGTATTTCATACTTGGGAGGATATTTTTGAAACATTTTGACTCGAATTTTTGCTTTACCAAATACGCTCTAAGGTTCAGACTGGAAGAGGATTTTGCGGGGCATTACATTATCTCTCCCTTGAGAACATTCGTCTTCGAATATCGCTTGATAGAGTGAGAGTACGGATCAACAAAACTTACTCAAGAAATATAAATATCTCAGATCAGGACTACGCAACTGGAATAACTAACATATAGAGTTCTCACACTAGGCATGCAGATATGATGCATGGAATACTCGACTGATGATACTCATAGCTGAATTCTCATAATACACATACATATCTGATGCATGGACTCATAACTGGGATGATATCATGAATACACGACTGAACACATGCTAACAAGCTGAACTCTTTCTACTGAATGTGCATATCTAATGCATGAATGTCCGGCTAAGATGACTTTTGAAAGCACGATTGACAATGCAATAATGATTGGCAATGTAGTGACAACTGATGCTAATTTCATAAAGAAGATCTGAACATGCATCTGGATCTAATGGGATGCAACATCATAATACTATGGGGTATCTCCTCCTTGGGGCTCTATGTCCCATTAAACACACTTCGCTGAAATACTAGGGCGGTGCGCGGGGCACCTACAACTGGGTCATGATTGACCGATAAAGATCTAAAACTTATGCATGACTCATGCTAACATATAAGCTCAAAATGGAAGCAAAGGACCTAATAATGCATATCATAAAAAAGAAAGGCTCATAACTTACCTCGGGTCTATTTCAGGGAATCCTTCTCGATCAAGGTAAGTCTGAAGCGCCTGAAGTCTACCCCTTTGAGTCAGCACTCTACATTCTCGCATTCTATGGCTTGATTCACCGCACCTGAAACACACATCGCTACTATCTCTACACACACCTTGGTGGATCCTGCCACACTCTCCACAATGCGGATTGGTATGAATACCAGTAGTAGTACTGGAAGTGGCTTCCTGCTGGCGTGAATCTCTACGCCTCTGAGCTAGTATTCTACACTCTCGCAACTTGTGGCCTAGCCTACCACATCCAAAACACCCCCTACTGTCGGCTCTACGTACACCCCTGTGCTGTCTACCACACTTTTCGCAACACAGGTAGGTAAGAACACTATTCCCATGACCTAGTGACTTAGGGCTTGATGCTCTCTCTCAACTAGCATTTTTAAGTTTAGGTACCGGTGCCTGGACTGATAGCGAAACTGGTGCTGAGGATCTCAGATGGAATTGGGAGCGGTTACTACTCCTTAATCTTAGCATATAGTTATTAGTTCTAGTCTTATGATCCATCCTACGCTCTCCCCCCTCATTCTACTAAGTGTTAGCTAAAAGTCTAGATAAGACAACGTTCTACAAATTGTTCTGAGCAGATATTGCTGGGCTAAGGTAGTGAATGCAGCTCTGAACTCTGCATGTGACACAACCTCATTCTCAGGATCTACTAGCTGTGGGGGCTGGTCATCTACCCCAAGGACAAAATCTCTATGAGGAGGAATACTTTGTAATTGGAAGAAACAAGTGGATTAGACTGAGGATCAACTTGAGCTCATGCTCACTCGTACGATCTGAATACTGAAAGAACAGAAACTACTCCTAAGTACATCCTGTAGCCTCTTGTACATAAATGTAGCGCGCTACACACCGATGCACAAGACTCTACTAGATGCGGTTTTTCAAACTCCCTAGGACACTATTGAACCTTAGGCTCTGATACCAAGTTTGTAATACCCCGAGATCCCATCCCGAGACGTCACATGGTGCTTATGGACCCAAAGGACCCCAAGCTAACCCTTTTCTAATATCTGTACCTGTACACTGTATAATATCTAAAAAATGCAGAAATTTGCCATAAGGTTCAACACATCTATACATACTCAAAACTAAAAACTGAATACTAATAAATCCATTTGAAAAGCCTCTAAACTTTCTGAACTGTGGATTTGATGGGACATGTCCCCAACAAACTCCGTCCACTTAAACAAAGTGTTAGGCAATAATAGTACACTAAAATTTATCCTCAAAGAAAGAGGACTCACTACTAATGCTGCTGATTGGGATTGAACTACTAAGGAAAAACTGGATCATATGCCTCTGAACCTATGGTGTCAAATAAAACACCATAGCGCAAATGTGTCAGTACAAAAATGTACCGAGTATGTAGATGGGGTAGGCTAATGAAAGGGTTTATGTATGCATAATATCTAAATTAAATAATCATGAAAATGCCGCATAAGAACACATACATGAATGCAAAAAACATGAACACAATCATCGCAACTCTAGATAATGAAACTCGCATACCACTTTACTGCAGACTGAAATCACTACTGACACTGAGATACTGAATCATTCACTCATCTAATACTGATAACTGAGGATCTAGATGTGCTTACATCAAGGACTGAACTCTGAGCTTACTGCTTTTAACTGACAGAATTAGAGATCAACTTTGCTAACAGATTATTCTGGAAGTGATTATTAATGATAAGAAGTATGATTATATCTGAATCTGATGATAAGAATATTCAATAGAAATCTGATACTGTGATCAAACCTGTCTGATTGCATATCTCTAAATATAATATCAAATAACTGTATGTAAGGCCAAGTCTATCTGATGGGATGGCCCATAAATAAATGGAACCATCTGAGTTTCTCACAATAATAGATGACTGTATCTGACAGTCCTGATTTCTGAAAACTAATTCTGAAACTGAGACTGAATCTGAAACTGAAACTGTGGGAAGTAGTCACTTAACCAACATGCCCCGACCTACAACAGGTGGGGTCTAACCTGTGCCCCAGTTGGAAGGGTGTCATTACCGCACTACTGATAAAGACAACTCTATGTGACCCTCATTTAGTAGGTCCTCAAACGAGAATGGTGAATCCTTCATCTAGCAGGTCAAGCCATCTCATCTACCCTCATCTAGTAGGTATGATATCTCTCATCCACCCTCAACTAATAGGTGTCATATCTCAACCTACGCTGTCTATGTAGTTCTGCAGCACAAGGATTGCTTCTAAGAATCACACCCTCTACTAGTAGGTGAGATCCCATCTTTGAGCTCGCTCGGTGCTGGTTTATACTCCCAACTAAAAGACTCAGAACTTAATTCTCAACTGAACACTGACTTAACTGAATCTGACACTGGTCATATTACTCAAAAGGTCTGACTGAGTTACGCTGAGAACACTTATTTCCGTATCTTACAAAGAGATATCGAATCGTGGTATCTAACTGATGATACAAAGCTTGAGCGGATTACTCTAATCGCTTCTGAGATTAGGATTGAATCAGTTGAATACTATTAGAACTGAGCTGATTACAGGTTTGAGGCAAGGTTACTAGCGATATAAAGATAAATGAGATTACCGAGCTTTATTAAGCTTCACATTTGTCTGAGGAAACAGAGTTCTATAGTTCACTGATTTTTGAGAATCATGGCTCGATTGGAATTATCAAAAAACTGACACGGGCTCTAGACAACAGCTCTATTTTCAGGTATAAATACCCCCAGGACTCGATAACATAAAAGTAAGACATAATCATTCTTCATCACAAATCATTGATGCATCATCACGGTCATCCATTCATCGCTACCATCATTCATTCATCATTACAAGCTTTCATGTATTATCACAATCGTTAAAGAATCACTTCAAGTAGTTAGGCATCACAACATACTTTCCCTCTTAAGATCCTTAGGACATCACATTAACCATTTAGGAAACATAGACCTCTATTCATCATCATATACTAGCCTAGGGAAGACATGCTATTAGATTATACCCTATTTAACGAGATCTTACATCAAGTACTTCATACCTATATTGGTCTTGTTATGTATTTGGATATCACTTGATTTGGGGGAAACTTCATACTAACATGTCACTATTTACTTGCTAACCACTTGACATGTATTAAAAGCTTAGCATATATCAAAGAGCATAAAATCGGAGAATTTACAACCATCATATTTCGACTTGTTCTTTTTTTCCCTAGGGTCTTTCAACAACCACTATACACGATCGATTTTACACCTACTTGGGGATTTCATGCTATCTTGGCATATTTCACTCACTAAGGCATTTTATCAAACACTAGACATGCATGGACTAGCTCACAATTTGGAGTTTCCTATTCAACATACTATCGCGGCCCTTATGATTCACCTAAGCTCTTTATCAAACCTATGGGGAACTTTATTTACTTATTCAACCATTTTTACACCCAAAAGTCATGAACATATCACATGAAAAAACAACTTCAAGAGGGTCTATCACAAACATCACATGAATTCCACATACTAGGGTCAAAACTCATAAATTTTGTAGGAAAACATAAATAAAAAATCAACAAAAAATTAAACATCCATTTCAACTCGTAAAAATCATTAACAACTCATAAACATAAAAATCTCTTAGTTTTAAAAAGGGTTCTTGAGATTCTTGGATGAAAGGGACCCAAGAATCAACATCTACATACCTTAACCTTTGAAATTGGATGAACTTTAGTTCTTGAAATTTTATCCACACTTGAAATAAATAAATTCTTGAATCCCACACTATGATGAACTTGATTCTTGAAGAAATCTTGAAGATTTATGAATGAATTTTTGGAGGATTAAGGTTCTTGAATTGAAACCCTAGATATTCTCTCTTTAGAGATTTGGAAGAGAAATAGAGAAATTAGGGTTTGAATGAGGGTTTCTCATATTTATAGAGGCTCAAAAATGTGAAAAATGACCAAAATAACCTTGCAAAAATGCCCTTGAATTGCTGGAAAAAATGTTCTTGACGCCATCCGTGACAGGCTGTCAGGTACGTGATAGGCCGCCACAAATGGTCGTCATAAAAAGGGGTCCAATTCTTGATTTTCTACCAGGGCTGATGACATCATCAGAAATTTCATCAAAATGTGATGACGTCATCAAAAAGGTCGTCAGAAATGTGATAGCCCGTAAAAAACGTCGTCACCGTTTTCCAGCTTGACATGCTGGAGTAAGATGGGCATAACTCTTTGCTCCGATATTGGATTTAGGAGAAATTGGTATCGTTGGAAATCTAATTCAAATATATTTCATTTAATATATAGAAAGCAACCCAGTTCTTCATATACAATGATTTATGGCCGATTGAAGTTGACTCAAATTTTGACGATCACTAAAACTTGAACGATAGGAAAGTTTTCAACTCATCCATAAGTTAGGGGACCTCTATGATCTTAATTCATGCTCAAATAGATTCCCACATGATTCAAAGTATTTCATACTTGGGAGAATATTTTTGAAATATTTTGACTCAAATTTTTGCTTTACCAAATACGCTCTAAGGCTCAGACTGGAAGAGGATTTTACGGGACATTACACATAGCATCTAGGTGGATTTCAGCATCTAACACCCATGAAATATAGTTCTTGCCCAAACTTTGAAGGGCAACGAACTCACACTTCGTAAGATTGTTAGTCATATAAAAAGAAGAAAAATAATAATACCTTAGGCTGCGCCTTCAAATTTAAGATGGTAGAGTCTCGTGCTGATAACGTGTTATAAAATATTAAAGAACAAGGAATAAGAGTAGAGAGAATAGAGAGAGTAATTTTTATTTTCATTGAGGGATGATTTTCAATGAAGGAAGCCCTTCTATTTATAGGGAAAATTTGCTCCTAGTTTCACCCAAAAGACATTCACACTAAAAGACACATACATCAAATCCTGATAGACATCAAATAGATCTTGATAGACATTCACTATAATTGATATATATCATAACAAAAATAAAAATAAAAAATAGGTTACTGTTAACTTTTAGCTTTTAATTTTTAACTTGTAAATCACTTAAAAATGACTAATCCAAACACTCCTTTATTTCTAATTTTCTAATATTGGGCCTTGTCCAATCAAGCCTCAACATTATGCTCTAGAGGACTATGACATGCAGATAGGCTATGCGTCTTGTCCATTCAGGGTTGTGCTAGCTAGCAACCTGGCATTCCTTGCCCTTTACACAGGTTCATCTGCGCCTAAAGTTTCAGATAGCATATATTATGTATACAAAACACATATAGCAATGTAGTAATGTGATAGTGCGTGCAAAAAGAAAAAAGGCTTAAATTGGTCTGAGGTTAGGTTGAAAAGTGAATTTTTATTGAGGTAAAGGTTAAGTATATGAATACATTTACATGTTTTTCTTAATAATTTACCTACTAAATTTTAATATATGAATCAATTACACATTGAGACTATACCTATAGAATAAGAATCTGAATTATTTTAGCAGTAGTCATAAGCATTTTGTTAGACTACGACAAATTAGACTATTAGTGACAAAAGATTTTGTCACTTAAACATCGTATTTCATCACAAAAAGTTATCGGTGACAAAAAGAAAATCGTCAATTGTTCGTCGCTAAACATGGGTCGCTAAATTTATTTAAAGACAATTTAGTATTTCGTCTCTAAATATCATATTAACCACAATATTCTTTTTTGTCCCCAAATATATATAATATTTATGACGAACTTATTCGTCAAGAAAAATATTTAAAAATTATAGTTGATAATGCATTTTTGTCACTAAAGAGGTTATTAATACCGACAAAACTAACTCATCACTAATCTTTTTAGCTTAATTAGCGACTACATCAATTGTGTCTAAAGTTACACATATTTCGTAGTTAAATAATAGAAGTTTCGTCACTAAAGACAATATTTTATATATGAAAAGATATTTTGTCCCAAAATATAATTAATGACAATTTTGCTTTTACAAAAATAACATATAAACTACGTAGCTAAAACCTATCGTATGGTCACTAAAGTTTTCATTGTAAATCATCTTGATTGGTGGCAATAATACTTAAATTTAATTTGAAATTAAAGAACAAACTATATAACTGATTAAAGGCAATTGTAGAACAAAAATTATGTTGTCACAAATATAATCACTTTATGACAATGATATGTCTTCAACAAAAGTGTAGTTATTTTGAAAAAATATAATAAAAATTCATCATTACATCTTTCTCCTATCTTGTGGGCTCCTTCCACTTGTTTGAAGCGAGAAAAACAAAATCTTGAGTTGTCATTTCCAAATTTATTGATAGCACCATCAAAAGTATTGCTATACAGCTTCAACATAAACAAAACAAAAGAAAAGTTTCACAACTTCATTAATAAAGTTTCAGGAAATGGTACTCATTAAGGATAGCAGATCATAGAAGACTCATAAGAAGTTAGAATGAGCATTAAAGCTTAAATCCTTACCACGGTTTGAATCCGTGATGTTGGAAAATAGGAAAACATGTTTGTAGTTTTCATAATTGACAACTAAGAACTTGGTTCATTTCTTGTTGTCTTTTGTATGCTGTATTATATGAACCAGGTCCCAAAATAGGTGAAATGAATACACAAGAAAATCAAGTATAATTAAGAAAGATTGGAGCCACAAAATAAAGAAGAAAACAAACAAAGGACCAAAGAAGGAAAGAAATATAGAGTAAAGAAGGAAAGAAATAAAAATAAGAAATAGAGTGTAAAGAAGAGTCAAAGTTTTCTTATATGATACAATCTCCTTATAAGGAAAGAAATCACCTAATTCCTTATAAGAAACCAAGTTCCATTTGGAGAAGGAATCCTAGTTCATAATATTCTAGGGTATGAAAAGTCTCCAGGATATATATGACATGAAGATCATTAAGAGCCACACCCATTGAATATCCACAAAATATATCATCTTGAGAGCAATAGCCATCAGAGCAAAAATCGCAGGACTTCATCACAGCAAAACAAAAACTTAGTTCACAGTTTCTGTTCGAGTTTGCATTACCGAATGCTAAAATTTTAGAAGTTTAAGGCTAGAGTTAATAGTATTTGTTGAATTCATCAGCTGGAGTAAATTGATGAGTTTTGAGTCTATAATAAGATAGATTCTGAGTTGTAATATTTCTATTACTAAACGTTATGAGTGTGAGTAATAAAAATGGGTTTGAATTCTTATTCGTGGGCTGTGGTAACAAGAAGTGGGTTTGACTTCTTGTTTGTGGGGTGTTGTAACAAGAAGTTGGTTTGACTTCTTAGAGTGCTCATACAGTGGGTTGAACTATTGTAGTAAACTGTTGAGTCATGAGTTAAGAGTTAGGTTCTAGAATTATGGGGTTGTAATATTGAACAAGGCTCTTTGAACTTATTGGAGATTGGTGAAAACCTAGCAGTGTACATCGTGGTTTTTTACCCCTTAAGCAAGGATTTTTCCATGATAAAATTTGTGTTGTACTTTATTTTATTGTTTCCTATTTACTGCAACTTTTGAGACCAGGTTCTTAATACATGTGGTGGGATTAGTTAATTTCTAACAGTTGGTATCAGAGAGGGATTTTTCAATTAAATACTAACACCTTGAAAAGGATCAGATGGCTTCCCCACCAACATCTCAGAAAGGTGCTTCGCAAATTTGACCACCTCTCTTTAACGAATAATATTATAGATGGTGAAAGAATAGGATGATGAACTTCATTATTAGAGAGAATCATGATCTTTGGAATATTGTATTGGATGGACCAACAATCCTAATGAAGCTTGGTGAAAATGGAAAGACTCAGATTCCTAAAGGGAGATTAGAATTTAATGATAATGAAATATCCTAGGTTTTGACCCTTAGAAAATTTCCTAAAAATCCGTTCTCCAACCCCAATATGACTCATAGGAACGAGCCATATGCTGGGGTACGAGTGGTATGGTCCTGTCAGATCCTAACCAGTGTTAGTTGATGTGATGATTTTGGTCATTTGAATGGGTATAACTTAGGGGTATGAGCCATACTACTTGGTATGAGTCATATTAAGGACTCGTATGGTGGCAGTGTTTGATCCTCCTGGTATTTTATTCTATAAGGGATACAAGTTATGGGTATGGATTGTATGCTGTAGTTATGACTTGGTTGGATGAGTCGTATACAGGACAGTGTTTGATTCAAGGATTGGGGCTTGGATACAAGTAGTGGATACCAATCGTATAGGAGGATATGAATCGTATGGGTTAGTCGTATCCCTATGATGGGTTTTTAAGAGATTTAAGTAGGGGTATTCTGGACATTTTCCTAGTTACCCTAACTAGGACCCACGACTTCTAATACACTTAGGAAGTTATTTATCATAGTATTCTATTTATTAACACTTAGAAATTATTTCAAAATATCTCATAATTCTCTCAAGAGCTTTTGGGGCAAGTAGGCTAGGGTTTTACCTTACAGATTGCATTGGGGCTTGTCTTGGTGATTTTCTTTCATTAATTTTTTGGTATAGGGCATAATTCTCTTCCCTTATTGTAATTTCAACTAAAGGCATGGTTTATATGATCGATTTCATGGTTTTACTATTTCATGATTATGGTTTTCAACTATTATTTGGGGGATTTTGATATTAAATGCTTGGTTATAGTTTCCTATGGTTTTACTTATGCTTTTATATGCATCAATGGTGGTTTTGGACAATTGGATTGCATGGTAATGGTTTAATGGTCTTTGTATTTGGTTTTAGTTATATTATGTCCCAAAGGTGTTTGATAAAATGCTTATAAATATATGTTTATTGCATTGACTTCTTTTAATGGAAATCTTGCATGTTTTAAACTAGATAAAAGGATTTATGTATGATTTAAATGGTTTGAAAAGTTTAAAGGCTAAATGGCTATCCTTGTAGAGAACATATAAGTCTCCAAAGTGGATTTAATATGGTAATTGGAAGGGCACCTAAGGTCCTATTAACCCAAATAGTTTGGCTATGGATATTTCTTACAAGAAAGAGGTGGTATGAAGATATCACCAATATTATCCTTGGTTAATAAATGGTAAATGAATTGTTTAGATATGGTTTTAATTGGACATTAATTGCAAGGTGTGTATCTAAGCCATGGAAGGTGGCGGTCCCTGGGGGCCAAAAACTCAAAACTCATATTTTTCAATATGAGGGGTCTTGATGACCATGTGCATGTGTCACATTTTATATTGGGGGATGTACTAGTCATCCCATGGGATATTCCCTAGTCGTTCTGCTACACATACTGAGGCCCTTTCAGCAGGGGAAGTTGAACCTATATAGCCCGTGGGTGGTTAGGACGACAAAGCTACACAGTCCAGGTAAAGGTTTTAAATGCATACTAAACCTGGTTCCCTTTCCCGACACTTATATATGTATGGTTGTATGCATTATGGATGGTTTTGCTTGGTTTTATAACTGGCATTATTTTATCTTTATCCTGAGATTCATGCTAGCGATCATTCACTAACCCCGTCTACTGGCGGATGTATACCCATGCTATGCAGGAACCGACCATTCTACTCTTCCTATTTAGCGCGTGGGTTCGATATCAGAATTTGGACTGAAGTAGTGAGCTTCCATCCTTTTAAAAGGCATTATTTCATGTTATGGATTTATTTAGGCACTTGTCTTTTATTTTGGATATTGGTTTTGGTCATGGTTGGGGGCATGTCCTAACTGAATTTGATTTCTCTTTTGTATAGATGCTTTATGGTACTTCTGGGGATTGGTATGGGCGGGATCGATAAAGGTGTCGGCCTTGGCATTGGAATAAGCCAGTGGGCTGACATCATTGGATGATATTGTTAGTTGTTCCATCCTATTACATTTTGAGATTGATTTTCATATTATGTTTTGGTATTCTTTTTGGTTTATGGTCTATGGTTTGGTTTGGTATGGTTAGCTGGTTGGGTCGATCACGGTCGTGGCCTTCTCCCAGAATCTTAATGAGAACAATAACGTAATATTGTTATATATTTGAAATTCAACCCATCTAAGGCTGGATATAGGTGGTCAGGTTTGATAATAAGGGGTGGTCCCCGATCCTGGTTGGACTTGGAATGCCCATTATGACAAAGTCCAGAGTTGGGTCATGCCAAGTTGGTATCAGAGCCTAGGTTCATGGTCAACTAGAAAGTCCATAAAGCCATATCGAGTAGAGTCTATTTTAGGGGTGTGAA
>NC_061119.1:188962750-189092629 GCF_002878395.1 Capsicum annuum
TCTTCTTCTTCTTCTTCTTCTTCTTCTTCTTCTTCTTCTTCTTCTTCATCATCATCATCATCATCATCATCATCTTCTTCTTCTTATTCTTCTACTTCTTCTTCTTCTTCTTTTTCTTCTCCTTCTTCTTCTTCACCTTCTCCTTCTTCTCTTTCTCCTTCTCCTCCTGCTCCTTCTTCTTCGTCTCTTTCTTCTTCTTCTTCTCCTTTTTTTCTTCTTCTTCTTCTTCTTCTTCTTTTCCTTCTTATTTTCCTTCTTTTTTTCCTTCTTCTTCTCATTCTTCTCCTCCTTCTTCTCCCGCTTCTCCTCCTCCTCCTTCTCCTCCTTCTTTTCCTCCTCCTCTTTCTCCTCCTCCTCCTTCTCCTCCTCCTTCTTCTTCTTTTTCTTCTTCTTCTTCTTCTTCTTCTTCTTCTTCTTCTTCTCCTCCTTCTTCTTCTTCTCCTCCCCCTTCTTCTTCTCCTTCTTATCCTCCTTCCCCTTTTTATCCTTCCTCTTATTCTCCTTCTCCTCCTTCTTCTTCTTTCTCTTCTTCTTCTTCTCCTCCTTCTTTTTCTTCTCCTTCTTATTCTCCTTCGCCTTTTTATCCTTCCTCTTATTCTCCTTCTCCTTCTCCTTCTTCTTCTTCCTTTTCTTCTTTTTCTTCTTTTTCTTTTTCTTCTTCTTCTTCTTCTTCTTCTTCTTCTTCTTCTTCTTCTTATTCTTCTTCTTCTTCTTCTTCTTCTTCTTCTTCTTCTTGTTCAATGACATCCAATATTAACTTATGATCTTCCTTATCTCCAAGCACATAATCAATTAATTCTGACTTCAAGTTCGTTGAAAATTTCAAAATGGGTATTGTTCCTTATTTTTAACTTCAAGGTCGTCGGAAATTTTACAATTGATATTGTCCATTATTTTTGACTTCAAGGTTGTTGTAAATTTTAAAATGATTATTGTTCATTATTTTTGACTTCAAGTTTGTCGAAAATTTCAAAAATTCTCTATTATTTCCGACTTTAAGGTCATCACCACACCTCTTCCTGCTGCCAAGGTGTGCGATTGCAGCACCTAATTACCTGAAAAAGGGTATAAAAAGACTCCTTAGGTCGCTAATTTGCTGATTATTCATCTTGCTTCTTGAGAGCAAAACCCTAAAATATTGTGAGGGCTTAAAAGTAAAACTTTTGGGTACTTGGGAAGCTAGATTAACATCCACTTCTTGATTCCCTTTCAGATTTAAGGTAAAATTCACCCTTTTCTTGGTTAAATTTCTTCATTGATTCTCAAAACCCTAAGAACCTTAGGGTTTGCTTTTAAACCCCAATTTCACTCCTTTAAATTTTATTAATGTTCCTAATCCTATAATTACTTATTTTACTTCAATTTAACTTTCAAAACAACTTTGATTCTTGATTTTAAAATGAATTTCAAAGGTTTTACCCGGTAAGGTTTAGAAATGATCTTTCTTTAATTTGGACCTCATTTTTAATTAGATTTGACTTGAGGTTTTATCCATTGATTCCGAAAAACATAAAAAACATGTTTTTGAAATATATTTATGATTTTATCCTTCTTTTTCAAAAACCCATTTCTGGGTCCATTCTGACCCCGAATTAAAAGTAGGCAATATGGGTATCGTTGACTTTGTTTTGACGTGTAGATTCTATATTTCTTTGTTTTAATTGATTTTGGGATCGTTCATGGGAATTAAAGTCGTAGGTTGTAGTATTGCGGGCTAGTTTTCGGGCTTGAGGTAGGTTATGACTTAATTTTTTTAGACTAGGTTGGGTAGTTAAATTGTATACAAAATACATGTTAAGGTGATAGGAACTAATCTTGAAATTGACTATCTTAATGTTTTGTTACTGTGTGGGGGCTTATATGTGATGTAATTATTAATTTTGCGATATTATGTTATATGTGTGACCTTGTAAGGTCCTATGTGATGCGTGGATAACCTAAAATATATGTGAATAATCGTATTGTGTTATTGAAATGTCTAATGTGGTACCATTGGTGTATTGTGATATATTCATACTTAGTAGGCATATGAATCATGTGGGATTTCATGGATGGTGGAAATAATGAGTGAGTATTGGCTCACGTTGTTGTGGTGATATACCATTGTAGTTGGTTGTGGAAATATATCATTGTAGTTGATTGTGGAAACACATCATGTGGTTGGTTATGGAAATACTCATTGTGATTATTTGTGAGCATTACATACTCATATCATACTCATTCTTAAAACATTGGTACCACCATGAAAATATTTGAGAAACACTGGCAATACCATTTTTAAAACTCTTTCCTAAAACCCTCCCTGAGTAATATGCCGAGGATGAGATATGATACATGGCTTGTATATGGGTTGAAAACCCCCAATGGGTCCTATGTCGGAAGTCTTGCCTACGCAAGGGTATACAGAGGTTGTACGACAACCTCATGCATCATCATCATCACCATATATATTACACTTACCTTATTGTGGTTATGTTATGTTTGAATTTTCATATTGACTTATCATACCTTATTTGTTTTATATTTCGTTACTTATACTTGAAAACCTTGTATGTACATGTTCTTCCTTGTCCCTACATGTATGTGATATAATGTATACTCGTTGTCTACCTTGTTGTGTTGTTGCAATATTTGAGATATATATATATTAGAAATATTAGTGCAAGTGGTATGGGCTACTATTGTGGGATGTTTTTTGATTGTAGGTGATGTGCCCCTAATGTTTATTTTATATGTCATATTTTCTACTTTGCTTGTTTGGCCTATGATACCTACTGAGTACAAGTGGACCGTACTTACTCCTACTTCACCCTTCTTGTGCAGATTTAGGTTCGGGTGCGCCCTATATTGCTTGACTTAGGCAAAAGTTGGAGTTTTCAAGGTGGTGGATGATGTCTTCTACTATTTTTTATATCATCAGACTATGTCTTTACTAGTTTTCAGAGATAGAGTTATATCTACTAGATTTTCTTATGTATTTAATTTGGATTTGATTGTACTAGATATGTTCTTGTACTGTTGACATAAGGTTTTAGGAGTTATGGCTATATTGTTGATTATATTCTTTTTGCATTTGTTATACATATATGGTTCAGCTTCGTTCTAGAAGCCATACCTTGGGGGTATTTCTTTCTTTTCCCCATTATGTATTAGTTTGGATGATAGACTAACTCGTTAAGGTTCACCATGATGAGTGCCATCATGACTCTTGATTTTTGGGTTGTGATACTCTCAATTCTTTTCCCTTCTCCCAAAACTCAATAACTCAAGAAATGACCTTCAAATGCCCATGCTCCCAAAAGCTCCAACTTCAAGAATTTCTCCAAGAATTTTCTACTTTCAAGTATTTGGGTATGCAATAAGGGATTAATTTCACCATTATATCCATTACCTAGTCTTTAAATTTATGATTTCTTTATGATTTGTAATAGGATTTATCCCAAATTATGCCTATTTTTGTTAAACTCAATTTCCTTATGTTATTATTCAATGTTAGTTCCTGTTAAAGTAATTAGGCATGAAATTTTAGAAGTATTTTTCTATTCCTGAGAATTGGGCAATGATTTAGCATGACATAAGAAATTTTAATTTATTATAGTACATGGCATGTTATGAACACATGATCCCATAAGTCAGTAAAATCTGAGTATGACTAGTTTAATTATATTAGAATTTTAGTAAAATAATTGATTTGAACTAGTTTATGTTTATTTCCAAATAAGTTCTTGTTATGGGCAAATAGTAAATATGATTTTTGAAACTAAAATTTCGCACCAAGCGGATACGAGTGCTAGTACAGGTTATGTTAAGTCCTTTAGCACTTAGTTTAGTGGATCGAACTTAGTTTATGGTTCTGCAGTGATGGCAAGGTACGGAGCAAACTTTTCTCATGTGGTTTATGTTGTTTAGAAGAAACTCCCTCAGAAAGACAATTTAAGCTTAGCAAATGTATGCGGCCCACTAGCTTTCATTGCAGAAATGATTTACATTATTTTAATTAAAAGATATAGTTTTCTTTCATCCTTTAATCATAAAATGTGTGGGTCATTGTATTTCAGTTTATATGATTTGTTTGACTACAGTTTTTGATTTATATGCTTACCTATGACATGCATATCTTACATACTTAGTACATTTAGATGTACTAGTCGCGTAACTTTTTTGTCTATACTTTTCATGTGATGTATATTTAAGTTCCCATTATTATACTCGTGGATAATTCATATTGCAGCATCCATTTATCAGGTAATGAGTTCTATAACAATTCTTGTAGTGATTTTTAGAAATTCTGATGTTTTGACCATTTAGTCCTTCCCTTTATTGCTTTGTACTAGTTATGATTTACAAGATTGGTTTGCATGGTACCTGATGTATTCTAGAGTATTTTGTATGAATTGGTGGTATTGAACATCCGTAAAGGGATTAGTTTGACTTCAGTCAACATTTTGACATAGGTGATTTGGAGAGTTATTGTGAGAATTTTATTAGATTCAGAATGTCGCTTATGGGTTAGTAGTATGGTCAGCTCGGGCCCCGAGTCTTTGTTTTGTAATTTGACTTCTTTGATTATAATCTAGTTATAATAGCCTAATAGGGTTTTGTGGGGGCTAATTTGTTGTAAATGTCTTTTGTTTTCTTCTTTTTTTTTTTTGGAAATTTCATGGTTCTATTGAGTCCGTAAATTTAAATTTAGACTAGTAGCATATTGCTTTAGTTCAATAGGCCCAATAGGAATTTCGAAAGTATGTTCGGAGACTTTTTAAACATAGAGTTGTTGATGTTGCTATTTTCTAGTGAAGATCACCTCTGTTTATCACATTCGCAACCCTACTGTTGTTTTTACAATGAAGGAATTCCTTTTGCATCATGATCGTGGGTGGTAGGTTGTCCAAATGGAGGATGAACCTAGGTCCAGCTTGAGTCATATTTACTCTTTGAGTTTGCAAATAGAGGCTCACATTCATGATGGATTAATATGTTTCCTCTTTGACTTCACAGCCCTAGACCAGTGTTCACAAAGAACCGGGTCATGCATCCTTGTGTTCACGAAGGCCATTGACTGGGACTGATTGAAATCCTTATTTTGACCCCTAATCATATTTTCTTCATTTTTGGAGCTATGGACCTCATAATTAGGCAATTTCATAGGGGGTTTTGAGATTTCTTGCATGTTTATGGTTCTAAACCATGATTACATAAATTCCTATTGATTTCCTTACTAATTCTTCACCAAATCCTTTCTTTCAAAGAAGATTTTTAGGGTTTTGCAATAAATTGTAAAACTGCTTTTTCTTTGATTTGAAGTCCGATTTCACCTTATATTTGCGTGAAATTTCATATATTGACTCCTACTGATATGTAGAACAAGTTTTTAAAATTAAATATCAATTTTATCATTGTGTTTTCAAAAATGGTTTTCAAAATGATTTTGACATAGAACTAAAATATATTAATATGGGTATCGATGGACTTCTTTTGGCTTGTAAATGTTATATTTTATTAGATTGGATGGGTTTGGTAATGATTTGAGGGAGTAGAGTAAAACACCTTGGGTTTCTAGCCTTTGGAAAATTTCCTAGATTTCTAGTCTCTAGATAGAATATGACTAGGGGAAATGACTCGTAACTAGGATATGAGTGGTATGAGCTAGTTGTATGCTGACCAGTGTTTGTTGGTGGTTTGGATTTAGTTTCTAAAATAGGTACAATTTGGGTGGTACGAGTCATATCGGTGGATACAGGTTGTTTGTTTATTTAATTTAGTCTTATTCTTGGTAACTTAAGCTGGATCTGAACGAGTGGCTCACCAAGAGCCATAAGCCATGGTATGAGTCGTACCATGGACTCGTATGATGGTCATTATTCAATCCTCTCACGATTCCATTCTACTAGGGGTACGAATCATAGGTAATAGTCATATACTTGGATACAAGGGGCTAGTATGTATACTTGTAGTGATAATTTCTGGGCACAAGGTGCCCAATCTCAGGTGAGTGGGGTACAACCGTCTTCTTCGTGTCATCCTTGTAGGTTCTGTGGTCGCCTTCATTAAGGATTTTGTGATGAAGGGAGGGACAAATGTTTTAAATGTGTCTAGCCAAGCCATATGCTCAAAAACTGTCTAGTTGGTAAGGGTGCTTTGAGAACGGTCAAGGTCTGATTGCTTCATCTTCTGCTGCTGCACCTAGTGGTGCTCTTTCTGTGTCTACTCCTGCTTCTTGTACCGACACTAGCTGGAATAAGTTGTATGCTCTTGCATCTTGGGATGAATCTGAGGCATCACCTAATGTCGTTACTAGTACGTTACAACTCTGTTCTCATGACATGTACTATCTGCTTGATCCGGGGTCCACATTTTTCTATGTGACTTCATATGTGGCTGTGTGTTTTGGTTTTGATCCTGAGGTTGTTTTAGATTTTTTTTCTATTTCTACCTCGGTAAGTGACTCAGTTATTACTAAAAGAGTCTATAGGGGTGTGTGGTATCTGTTGGTAGCAAGCAGACTTTGATAGATCTATTTAAGTTGTATATTATAGATTTTGATGTTATTCTGGGGTTGGATTGGTTACACTCTTGTTACGCTTCCTTAGACTGCCAGACCTGTAAGGTTGTCTTTAGGTTCTTGGTGAACCGGTTATAGTGTGGAAGGGTGGTTCCTTAGCTCCTGGGAGAGGCTTATTCTTATCTTAGATCTCGGAGATTAATCTCCAAAGAGTTTCTTTATCACTTGGTCCAGGTTAAAGATTCTAACTCAGAGGGTCCTTCTTTTTACTCGATTTCAGAGGTAAAATAAGTTTCCTGAAGACTTTTTGAATGATCTTCCTGGTGTTCCTCCGGATAGGGAAATACAGTTTGGTATTGATTTGGTTCTGGAAACTTGTCCAATATCTATTCCTCCTTATAGAAAGGCTCCGGCTAAGTTAAGGGACCTCAAGGAGCAACTTAAGGATCTTCTGGATAAGGGGTTTATTCGTCCTAGTGTATCCCCATAAGGTGGACCGGTGTTGTTTGTGCACAAGAAGGATGGTTCCCTTTGGATGTACATTGACTATCGACAGTTGAATAGGGTGTTGGTCAAGAACAAGTATCCTCTTCTAAGGATAGATGACTTGTTTGATTAGTTTCAAGGTGCCAAGTTCTTTTCTAAGATAGACCTTTGGTCTGGGTATCATTAGCTCAATATTAGGGAAGAGGATATCCCTAAGATGACTTTTTGTACTCGGTTTGGGAACTTTGAATTCTTGGTTAAGTCATTTGATTTGATTAATGCCCCAACGACATTAATGGATTTAATGAATAGGGTTTTCAAGCAGTTCTTGGATCTTTTTGTCATTTTGTTCATTGATGACATCTTGGTGATTCTAAAAGTGAGGTGGATCAGGCCAATTACCTCCGTATGATGTTGTAGAACTTGAAGAAACAACAGTTGTATGACAAGTTCTCCAAGTGTGAGTTTTGGTTGAATGCTATAACTTTTTTGGGTCATGTTATTTCTAGTGAGGGGCTCATGGTGAATCCTCAAAAGGTTGTGGTGGCTAAAAGGTGGTCTAGACACACGACTCCAACTAATATTTAGAGCTTCTTAGGTTTGGCTGGGTATTATCGGTGGTTTATGGAAAGCTTTTCTTCGATAGCTGCACCTCTGACTATGTTGACTCAAATGTAAGCAAAATTTTCTTGGTCAAAAGTATGTGAAGAGAGTTTTGAGAAGCTTAAGGATAAGCTAACTTCGGCTCTGGTTTTAACATTCCCTGAAGGTAATGAGGGGTTTATGGTTTATTATGACGCATCTAAGGTGAGACTTGGTTGTGTTTTGATGCAACATGGGAAGGCGATTGCCTATGCTTCCAGGCAGTAGAAGATGCATGAGAGGAATTATCCTACTCATGATTTGGTGCTGTTGGCGGTGGTATTTACTTTGAAAATATGGCAACATTATTTGTATGGAGTGCATATAGACATCTTTTCTGATCATAAGAGTTTACAGTATGTGTTAACTTAGAAGGATCTAAACCTCAGGCAGAGGATATGGTTGGAGTTTCTCAAGGACTATGATATGAACCTTCATTATCATCTAGGTAAGGCTAATGTTATTATTGATGCTCTTAGCAGGTCATCCATGGGGAGTTTAGGTCATGTGGATAAGGAGAAGTGGGAATTGGTGAAGGATATTCACCGCTTGGCTAGTCTTAAAGTTCATCCCTTGGACTCCGAAGATGGTGGTATGTTTGTACAGGAAGAGGTTAGATCACCTCTTGGTGTGGAAATTAAGAAGAAGCAAGTTCTAGATCCTATCTTGATGAAAATCAAGAGTGATGTAGATGGGAAAAAAGGTAATCGTATTTGAGATAAGTGGTGATGGTACTTTACAGTACAAAGGGAGGTTGTGTGTTCTTGGCATCAACGGATCTTGGTTGAGGCGCATAAATCACGCTATGTTGTTTATCTCGGTTCTACGAAGATGTATCATGATCTCAAATAGATATATTGGTGGAATGATATGAAAAGGGACGTGGCTGATTTTGTAGCCAAGTGCATGGTGTGCCAACAAGTTAAAGTTGAGCACATGAGGCCTAGAGGGTTTTATCAAGAAATTGATTTTCCCGAGTGAAAATGGGTGGTTATCAGTATGGATTTCATTATTGGTCTTTCTCAGTTGTGAAATCAATTCGATTCGATTCGATTTGGGTCATTATGGATAGGATGACGAAGTCTGCTCACTTCTTGGCAGTGAGGACTACCTATTTGGTGGATGGCTATACGAGGTTGTATCTTCAGGAGATTGTGAAGCTACATGGAATACCTATTTTAATTATCTCTAATCGTGGTACGCAGTTTTCACCTCATTTTTGGCGGTCTTTTCAGAAGGGATAGGGTACTACGTTGAGTGTGAGTACTGTTTTTCACCCACAGACGGATGGGTAAGTGGAGAGGACTATTCAATAATTGTAGGATATGCTTTGGGCATGTGTGATTGATTATGATGGAAATTGGGTTGAGTATCTAACTTTGGTAGAGTTTGCTTACAAAAATAGCTATCATTCTAGAATTGGTATAGCCCCTTTTGAGGCATTGTATGGTAGGGATCTCCTATTGATAAAAGACTAAGTGTGTGTATCAAGAGATTCCAACCAACACAAGAACAACAAGAAGAACAACAAAGTGCTAGTGAATCAAAAATGGCCACACATGGCTTCACTAGGCTTGCAACACTTGTTTGAACTAGAAAAAAAATGAGTTTATCAACAAGAACAACAAAGACAATAATGCTAGTGAATCGAAAGAGCCCCACACGGCTTCACTAGATTTTTAGATTCAACAACACAATGTTAATAAGATTATAAGAAAAGAGATAGAAACTTTACATACAATATTCAATGATCTAAGAACCCTAACAATGTAAAAGGACCCTAAGACTAATGAATATCAACACCAAGTTCTTACTTGAACCAAGAGGAACTCAAAGAACCCATAAGATCCTAGTTTCTAGCCAAGATACAACACTAGTATAACTCTACTAGTGAGTTTCGGTTTTGGCCTCTCCAAATGAGAAAGAGAAGTCACAAAATATTGCAAGTGTTTGTTAACTTCAATAATATAAATGAACTAAAGAGGACTAGACCTAACACATGGATTATATAGTCAATTACAAAGAAGGGACAAAATACCAAGACACCCTTGTCATTAAGTGGGTGGGTTTGGGGTACTTTGGTGGGCCTCTTCACACTTTAATAAGTATAGACCCTTAGATGGGCTCACAAGGGCCTCACACATGGCCAAGGATGTGAACAAGGCTTGGCGTCGTTGAAACTTGCGTGCTTGGCTTCCCGTGAAAGGTATCGATCGAGGAATTCTCGTATCATCCTCTCCATCTTGAAGGGAATTTGTCCTCAAATTTGAATCGTTGCCATCCTCCACCATTTCCACCTGAGAGAGGTCACACTCATCGAAAGTATTGTGCACTTGATATTTCGGGGGTAGATCAATCTTATAGGCATTGTCGTTGATCCTTTTCTAATACTTGGAATGAGCCATCACCCTACGGCATCAACTTAGTAGTCATTTGTGACGGTAATCAATCCTTTCTTAGATGTACCCATACCCAATCTCACTGTTCAAGAATGATCTTTCTTCTTCCTTTGTTGGCTCGCCTTGCAACTTATTGGTTTTTCTTGTCCAACCGTAACCTCACTTTCTCATGTAGCTTCTTCATAGCCTTGGCCCATTTTCTTCCATCTAAGCTTATCACAAGATCACTTGGCAAAGGGGATAAACCCAAAAGGGTGAGGGGGTTAATGCCGTATACACACTCAAAGGGTGTCATCCCCGTGCTTGAGTATATAACACGATTATAAGCAAACTCAATCACGGTAAGTGCTCCTCCCAAGAAGTTATTTTCCCTTAACCGTAGACCATAGCATAGATCCTAAGGTCTAATTTACTATTTTCATTTGGCCATCGGTTTGTGGGTGGCATGAAGTAAAAAACAACAACTTAGTATCGAGCCTACCCCACATGGACTTCGAAAATTGGATTAGGAATTTAGAATCCCTATCACTCACTATGGTCCTCGGAACACCATGAAGTTTCACAATATTATCAACAAACAAAGAGGCTACTCTAGGTGCATCATCACATTTAGAACAAGGAATAAAGTGAGCCATCTTGGAAAAGCGATCCACCACAACAAAAATACTATCCCGCCCCCTTCTAGTCCTTGGCAATCCCAACACAAAGTCCATTGATATGTCAAGATAAGGATGCAAAGGGGTGGACAATGGGGTGTACAACTCGTGGCGTTGGAGTCGTGGTCTGGTTCTTTTGCACTCAACACATTGGCTGCAAATTCGGGACACATCCTTGTACATTATAGGCCAATAAAATTGTTCTTCCAAAATTCCGAGGGTCTTCTCGACCCTAAGATGGCCCATTAGACCACCATTGTGTGCTTTCCTCACAAATAATTATCTCCATGAACTTGAAAGAACACACAATCATCTACCCTTAAATGAGTATCCATCAAATTTGGTATAGGGATGGGAAACCCTATCCGTAACCCACCTATCCCTATCTAACTCTTCACTTCCCCTAAAGATAGGAGAGAAGTGAGGGTCCTTGGGATATAAAGACTTGAGGATTTTAAACTCCATTAACTTAGACGACATAGTAGACACAAGCACATGTTTTTGGGACAAAGTATCGGCAACCACATTGTCTTTACTCTTCTTGTAATGAATAACATAAGGGAAAGTTTTAAGAAATTCAATCCATTTGGCATGCCACTGGTTAAGCTTGTGTTGTGCCCGTAGATGCTTCAAGGATTCATGATCCGTTCAGATCACGAATTATTTAGGCCACAAATAATGTTTCCAAGTAGCCAAGGCTCTAATCAAGGCATACAACTCTAAATTGTATGTAGAGTAGTTTAGATTTTCTCTTTTGAGATTTTCACTAAAGTAGGCAATAGGCTTCAATTCTTGCATTAAAACTGAGCCTATGTGGACTTTGATAGAATCACATTTGACCTTAAAAGTCTTGTCAAAATTCGACAACTTTAGCAAAGGGGCCAAGATGATCATAGCTTTCAAGTGCTTAAAGGCCTTAGCTTTTTAATCTCCCCACTTGAAAGGATGATCCTTTTTAGTCACTTCGTCAAGAGGGCGATAATGGTGCTAAATTCTTTGCGAAAATGTCTATAAAAATTAGCCGACCCGTGGAAGCTTCTCACTTCACCTATAGTTTTGGGAGTTGGCTAATTTTTAATGGCGTCAATCTTAGATTCATCCACTTCGACCCCTCTTGAGCTCACCACAAACCCAATAAATACAACCTCATGGACACCAAAGGAACACTTTTCTAGATTAACATATAACTTTTCCTTTCGGCGGACATCAAACACACATTATAAATGCTTCACATGCTCATCTAAGGACTTAGTATACACCAACACATCATCAAAGTAAACAACAACAAACTTTTCGATAAATGGATTCATCACATGATTCATTAGCCTCATGAAAGTACTTGGAGAATTCGTTAGGCTGAATGGCATAACCATACATTCATAGATACTGAATTTGGTCTTGATGGTGGTCTTTCATTCATCACCCGGTTGCATATGAATTTGGTGATAGCCAATCCTTAAATCAATTTTAGAAAACAAAGATGAACCACTCAATTCATCAAGCATATCATCTAGCCTAGGAATAGGGTGATGATATTTTACCATTATCTTGTTGATGGCTCGGTAATCAATGCACATACGCTAAGTCCTATATTTCTTGGGAACTAGTAGTACCGGGACCACACAAGGGCTCATACACTCCTTAATGTACCTTTTGTTGAGAAGTTCCTCAACTTGGTATTGCAATTCCTTAGTATCCGTCAGGTTTTTTCTATAAGCCGGCTTGTTAGAAAAATGTGAGCCTAACACAAAATCAATTTGGTGCTCATGCCCCAAAGTGGAGGCAATCCTTTTGGCAATTCCTTTGGGAAAATATCCTCATATTCCTATAAAACATGAGAAATAGGAGGAGAAATAGAAATTTTAGAGGGGTTAGTATTAAAACAATGAGCCAAGAGGAGCGTCAGAGTATCCTTGTCATGATCCACAAATAGTTCCTTCCTCCTAGCCATCATAACCATGCTCCCATGGCCCTTAGAATTTAGGGACCCCTTATCTTCCCCTACCCCCTCACTCTCAGATTCCCCTTCTTTCCCCTTACTCTCAGCTTTCTTTCCCCTTTACTTAAATTCCTGCATCTTTTAGTGTAATTCATTCACTTGGGAAGGCAATACTAATGAAAATCGACCTTTCGGCCATCCTTCTCAAGTGTATACCGATTGGATCTTCCATCATGTTTGGTTGACCTATCTTACTGCCAAGGTCCTCCTATTAACAAGTGATAAGCTTGCATTGGTATCACATCACAAAGCCCCTCATTATGGTAGTTGGCTACCTTAAAACGTGTCATACATTGCTTTGTGACCTTCAACTCGCCATATTCATTCAACCATTGCAACTTTTAAGGACTAGTGTGAGGTATAGTCGGCAATTTCAAGAAGTTCACCACTGCAACACTAACCACATTCGCATAACTTCCACTATCTATCACCATAGTGCACACACTTTCCTTCACAAGACATTTAGTATGGAATAGATTCTCCCATTGGCCAGGATAATCTATCGACTTACTAATCATGGAACGCCTCACTACAAAGTTTAAAACCATGCACTCCCCTTCTTGTGGATAAGCATCCTCACAATCATCATCATCACTATGTGGCTCCCTCTCGACTGTCTCTCTATCTTGAGGCTCAGCCTCACTCTTATCACCCTCAATGCCCACTTCTTTCCCAAGGAAATACAATATTCCTTCCCGTAGGATTACATTATGTTAGTTAGGACATTCATTGTCTTTATTCCCCCAACCTTGTCACTTGAAGCATTGAAACCCTTTAGGATTAGGATACTAGTGAGTTTCTTTCCTCGGAGGAATTTTGTGGACAATTTTGGCCTCAGGCAGCCTTGTAGTAGTAGGTTGGTCTTTGTTTTTAGGCCAACCTAAAGGGTATTGAACTATATCCTTGATCCTCAGCCAACCAGAGGTTGATGGTCCTTTTTCTTTGAACGACGACCTCTCTTTAAGTTCCCTTTAAATCTCAAGAGCCGCTTGGAAAATGCCTTCAATGGTATCAAACTTGTGAAGTGTCAAATGAGTGGAGATCTCTTTGTTCAACCCATACTTAAACCGAATGATGTCATGGCCAATTTGTTCTTCCTGATGATCAAGCTTTAACATGAGTTGTTAAAACTCATCATAGTATGCCATAACACTTTAATTCCCTTATCATAAATTGTACAATCTAGCAAGGAACTCATGACGATAAATTTTGGGAAGATACCATTGCCTTATTAGGTACCTCAAATAAAAACATGGTGGTGGTTTCCCCTCTACCAACTCATTGCCGAACCGCTAGACATATTTCCACCAAGTGTTGGCATAGCCTTCAAAATTAGCTATGGCATAATAACTCTTTTTCTTTTCTGAGATTTCATTTACTTGAAACACTTTATCACATGCCGACTCCCAATTAATATATACCTCGTGGTCACTTTCACCCTTAAAGATTGGTAGGCTCAATTTAATGGTATTGATGCCTATGTCCCTCTCTTAGTGTCAGTTTTCCCTTTTTCCATACCCTCGGTATATTCTTGTATATATATGTCCCTCTCTCATCTCTTCCTTCCTCATGTAAGAATCATCAAAGGATCCATACCCTTTATAATCCTCTCTACCATATTCCTCAAAGTGGACGGGATAGTTTTGGACATTTGGAATTTGATTTGGAGGGCTTGGATTTTGTGGAGGTGGTGGTATTTGGTTTAGTGAAGCTTGGAAGAGAGGGTTTGGATTTAGTGGAGGTATTGGATGCCCAATTCCCTTTTGCGGAACTTATGGAGTTTGGGAATGGGTTAGTCTATTGGAGTCTTGGTTTACGGAGTTATGAGTTGTTTGGCCTGTGGCATTTAGTGGAGATAGTGATGGATTTGGAAATTGTGGCCATGTTTTGGGAGTAATGGTGGCGGAGGAATTTCTATCATGTCCACTTGATGAAACATGTCGAGGAGTAGAAGGGTGAGAGTTCCTTTGACTCTCCACTTGTTATAACCTCCCACTAATTGTCGTCACTTTTCCCCTTATGGCTCCCACTTCTGTACTCAACCTTTTAAGAGTTCGGGTCATAGCCTCAAGAACGATTCTCATATTCTCCATTTCATTAGGTCCATGGTTTGAGACATGGTTCCCTCCATTTTCAAGGTATCACCTAGACAAGTAACAAATAAGTTAGTTTAAAATCCCCCTCCTCACTCATACTCTCTTGGTTCACTCACACTCAAGCTCCAAAAGAGTTGTAGATTAGCTAGTAACCCGTTAATCCTTAAGGTATGAGTATGCTCTTGTTTGGAATGGATCCTTGTTTAAGACTCAAAGAATTCTTGTCAGACTAGAGCCCAGAGTTACAACATATTCAAATGACAAAAGCACACAAACAAAGTTGACTCGAACACAAGGCTTCAAAGGACTAATTGACAACCTAGTAGGAATGTACTAGCTTGTTAATTAGTTCTCGAATCAATTTAAAGGAAACTGAGTCAATAATTAGAAACTAGGAAATCAAAATTTGAGCTTAATTAAAACCATGAGTAGTGTTTAGGGTGATGTGAAGTGTGGTATTGGTCACGGGTCCACACGTTTGATCATAAACTTGAAGCCTTAGCCCTTTTATATCATTTTGCAATAGATGACTTGTTATTGAAGGGAAACATATAGTCTTGTAACTTTTTCAATTTTTCAAGCTCAAAAGGTGATGTTTGACTTTACTAGTTCCACAAGACAAGGTTCCTTGTTTTAAGGAAAAGAGGTTGTCAAGTCTAGAAAGGTGATGTGGGCAAGTCTTCTCACAAACAACTTTTCAATTTTGTCTTACAACTTTTTTGGATCTATTTCTATTTTAAGACGTAGGATGAAGAGGAACTTTTAATATGAACACAACATCAACACCTTCTAGAACAAAACAATAATACACCACAATGGGCACTCCAACGTCCAACACAAGTCACCACACGACCAACCTCAAGTTTTCACAATAACAAGTCACTTTTTATTAAGCTCAACTTTATACTTAGACACTTTTGTGTTGATGAGAAAGAAACCAACACAAGAAACAAGCTAAACAAGTAAAACCTTTGTAGATCTACAACCAACTTTTGACCAAAATATTCAAGAACATACTTTTGGTAAGAGCTCCCTAAGATTGGTTTTTTGAGAACAAGACCAAGACTTGATCATTGATACCAAATAATACAAGACTAAGTGTGTATCAAGAGATTTCAACCAACACAAAAACAACAAGAAGAACAAAAAAGTGATAGTGAATCAAAAATTGTCACACACGGCTTCACTAGGCTTGCAACACTTGTTTGAACTAGAAAAAAATGAGTTTATCAACAAGAACAACAAAGAAAATAATTCTAGTGAATCAAAAGAACCCCACATGGCATCACTAGACTTTTAGATTCAACAACACAATGTTAACAAGATTACAAAAAAAGAGATAGAAACTTGACATACAATATTCAATGATCTATGAACCCTAAAAATGAGAAAGGACCCTAAGACTAATGAATATCAACACCAAGTTCTTACTTGAACCAAGAGAAACTCAAAGAACCCCCAAGATCCAAGTTTCTAGCCAAGATACCACACTGGTATTACTCTACTAGTGAGTTTTGATTTTGGCCTCTCCAAATGAGAAAGAGAAGTCACAAAATAATACAAGTGTTTGTTGTCTTCAATAATATGAATGAACTAAAGAGGAATAGTCTTGACACATGGCTTATATAGTCAATTACAAATAAGGGACAAAATACCAAGACACCCTTGGTATTAAGTGGGCGGGTTTGGGGTAATTTGGTGGGCCTCTTCACACTTTAATAAGTATAGGCCATTAGATGGGCTCACAAAGGCCTCACACATAGCCAAGAATGTGAACAAGGCTTGGAGTCATTTCAACTCATGTGCTTGAATTCATGTGAAAGGTCTCAAGCTAGGAATTCTCGTATCACCTATTAGTTGGTTTGAGCTTGGTGAGGATGACATATTTGGTTTACCAGGCTATAGAAAAGGTGAAGGTGATTCGGGATAGGCTAAAGGCTCCCAAAAATCACCAAAAGTCCTATACGGATGTAAGGCATAGAGATTTGGAGTTTTAGGTTGGGGAAAAGGTGTTCCTAAAGATATCTTCCATGAAGAAAGTGATGCAGTTTGGTAAGAAGTAAATCTTAGTCCCTGGTTCATTGGTCCTTATACAATTTTGTGGAGGGTTGGTAGTAGCTTATGAATTAGAGTTGACTTTTAGTTTAAGCTCCATTCATCTGGTATTTCATGTATCTATGTTGAGAAAGTTTCTTGGTGATCCTTCTTTGGTAGTTCCTTTAGAGGTCTTGGGTATCTCAGATTCTCTATCTTATGAAGAGGTCCTGGTTGAGATACTAAATCAGTAGTTTCGTCAATTGAGGACCAAGGATATGGCCTTGGTTAAGGTTCTATTGCATAACCATAAGGTAAAAAGGCTACATGGGAGGTAGAGGAGGACATAAAGTCCAAGTATCCATATCTTTTTTCTACTTCTGTGATTCATGTAGAAAATATGTGTTACTAAACACATTCTCATTTTTGAGTGTTATTAAACATATTCTTATTTTCTGAGTTTGTTAAAGAAAAGATTAATATCTTTACATCAATGTTTCCTAACTTAGTTAAAGGTTGGATTGATATTTGATAATGCAAATGAATCATGCTTATGGTTACCCTACCTTGTCCATCATATGGGGATGAATGTTCCTAGTGAGGGAGACTGAAACACCCTGGGTTTCTGGCCCTTCAAAAATTTCTTGGATTTCTTATCTCTAGACAGGATATGACTAGGGGAAATGACTTATACACTGGGATATAAGTGGTATGGGTTAGTTGTTTGCTGACTAGCATTGGTTGGTAGGTTGGATTTTGTTTCTAGAATGGGTATGATTTGGGTGGTATGAGTTATATCGGTGGATATAGGTTTTTTGGTCACTTCACTTAGTCTTATACTTGGTAACTTAAGTTGGATCTGAGTATGAGTGGCTCACTAAGAGCCATAAGCCAGGGTGCGAGTTGTACTATGGACTCGTATTGTGGTCAGTGTTCAATCCTCTTGGAATTCTATTCTGTCGGGGGTACGAATTATGGGTACTAGTCGTATACTTAGATACAACATAGTTTGGGGTGAGTCATACCTTGGACAGTGTTGGGTCTAAGGGAGATAGCCTTGGGTATGAGTGGTGGGTACCACTCGTATTGGAGGGTATGACTGGTATGGATAGTTGTACCCACCTGACAAAATTTCTGGGTGAAGGCAATCTGGATATTTTCCCACTTAACCTAATAAGGCCCCATGACTTATATTCCTATTAGGAGGTTATTTTCCCCATTATTCTATTCATTAACACATAGAAACTTCTCTTAAACACTCTATAATTCTCTCTAAAGCTTTTGGGCAAAGAAAGTCTAGGGTTTCATCTTAAGGATTAATTTGGTACTTGTGTTGGTGACTTCTCTCCATAATCTTCTTGGTTTAAGGCATGTTCTCTTTTCTCATTATTAGTTCTAACTAAAGGCATGGTTTTATACAATGTTTTCATGGTTTGATTATTGTAAGGTTTTGGATTTTCAAATATAATTTTGGGGTTTTGGTTATAAATGCTTTGTTATGGTTTTCCCATGTTTTAATTATCTTTAATGGCGTTTTTGGATAATTGGTTACATGGGAATGGTTATTTGGTAATTGGCTTTTGTTATGGAAATACTATGCCCCCAATATGTTTAAAAAAATGCCTATGGGAATATTTTCACTATATTGTTGTATTTTAATGGAACTTATGCATGGTTTAAACTTGGTAATGGTACCCTAAAAGGTTTAAATGAAATGGTTTTGGGTTTAACAAACATCCTTGAAGGGTACAATGAAATCCCCAAGTAAGCATGTTAAAGGAACACTTGTGGGGTACGATGGAATCCCCAAGGTAATATAATAATGGCACACTTGTGGGGTACTTGGGACCCCTCAGTTAACTTGGTAAATGGGTACAAAGGAATCCCTTTACTTTAAAAAGGTTTGGCTAAGGACAATACTTGCAAGTTATAGTCGATATGATGATACCACTATGTATAGCCTCAGTTAATAATAATGGAATAGTGGTTTGGCTTGAAATAGTTTTAATTAGGCAATAATGGTAGGGTGTGATAGCTGACCGTGAAGGTGGGAGTTCAATAAAGGAACACTGGAAACTCATGTTTGCCGACATGAGGGGTAGGACATGGTTATCCTTATCTGATACTACAAGGTACGTAGGAATCCTCTAAGTACATTGTACATATGTATCATGCTAGATGAGGGTAATTGGGAATGCCTTACTCTTATGGTATCTCCAGTTCGTGCGGCTACATGCATAGGGGCCCGTTCAGGGGGTTACACTGGACCCATATAGACCTTGGGTGGTTAAGGACGATTAAGTTTCACATACTCAGGTAAATGGTTTTAAATACATGCTAAACCTGGTTCCCTTTCCCATCATGGTTATATGTATATATATATATATGTATGATTTGTCTGCATATGGATGTTTTACTTGGATTTGTTAAATGGGATTATTTTATCCTTATCCTGAGTTCATGCTAGGGTTCACCCGCTAACCCATCTTCAGGCGGCTGTATCCCCATGCGATGTAGAAACCAGGCATTCTACTCTTCCTGCTTAGCATTCAAACATTCGAGATCAACTATTGGATTGAAGTGATGACCCTTCATCTTTTCTAAAGGCTCCATTTCATGGATGTTGTTTCAAATTTTGATTTATTTATGGATACTGGTTTTGGCTATGGTTGGGGGTATGTCCCAACTGAATTTTGGTATTCTTTTAGTTAGAGGCATTTTTTGAACTACTATGGGATGGAATAGGTGGGATTATTATTGGTGTCATCCTTAGCATTGGTATTGGGGCTGATACCATAGGATTAAATTTCTCGCTGTTCCATCCTTTTTATTTTGGAATTTTATGTAATTATTGTGGAACTCACATGGTTATACTTTGATTATGGTTTGGTTGGGTTCAAACGGCTGGTCGGTTGGGTCAGTTTTGGTAATAGACCTATCCCAGATTCTATAATTTTGATAGTTACACTATCTTGTTATATACTCAAAATTCAGTCAACTCAGGGTAGACGATTGGAGGTTGGGTTGGGTAACGGGGGTGTCTCCGATCCCAGTCGGGTCTTGTCATTGAGCTTTTGGTTGATACTTTGGGCTATTTTTGGATTGTAAATCTTGTTTAAAGGCATGTTGAGATGTACCTTAACTTTCTCTAAAGTCTTTATGTGTTATCTATTTGTTTGCTTGTGTTTTGTGAATCTCTTAGGATTGGGGATCTCACTTCTGCAGGGACTAAAGTATTTTGATGGATTATAGTATGATATTTGTTTGTTTGGTAAGTATTACAAATTGTTAATATCCTTAGAGTGGATTGTAGGTAGATGCCTTTTTGTTCTTGAGTAATTCATACTGATTATGTAATTATGAGTTTGCATTGGTGTTAGTGAACTTCTAGAGAATAATTATGTTATTCTTACTTTTATATTGACCTATTTTTGTTTAGTAAATTCTTAGGGGTCGTTTTGTGCGAGGTAGAAGTTATAACAATCCCAAGATAAAATGTAAGATTATCCCATGTTTGGTTAGAGGTATTAGTTAGTCAAAGGATTATTTATCCCACCAATCATGCCTTAGTATGGGATAAGTTATCCCATATATAGTTGGATAACTGATCCCATGATAGCTAAGCCCTAGATTAATTATTCTGGGATAACTTGTTCCCAAGAAAACGTCCCCTTAGATTATAAATAGACTTGTAATAGTTGACATAATTATTGGGGTTTAGTTTTAGAGCATATTATTATCTAGCATAGTTTTCCTTTTTGTAAATTAGGCTAATGAAGTAATTTTTGAAAACGATGGACCTATTATAAGAAACAAGTTTGGTTTGGGTATGTTTCACGATATATTGTTGTTTGAATTGATTATCATTTTTGTGTGTTGCCAAGTGTTGGTTTATATGCATATTATTATTGACTTGAGAGAATATATTATTGTGATGCCTAAACGGGGGCTTGAATTGATATTGTTATCTTTGATTGTACATTAATTGCCATATTTATTATTATTTCACTACTTGGGAGCTTGACTTGTTATCGTAGGCCATATTTGTGCATTAAATTTCCTAATCATGCTAATGATACTCGAATGAGGGTTTTAAAAAGGTATTATTAATATCATACTATCACGACCGAAACTAGGGCCTGGCTGTGACGAACATTTCGAACCATTGAGGGCCGAAACACCTTATCTGTTTGGTAATTATGCACCTGATTCATATGATCAAATAAATGCGGAAAATCACAATAATTCGGGAACATGGTCATAAATATGAAAAGAGACAATAACGGGGAGAAAATGTTCCCTCAACATCAAATATCCTCTGAACAACTGTCTGCGAAAATCTCTAACAAATGACTGAAATAATGTTTATCTGAAAACTGAGACAAGGCCCCAAGTAGACCCAAAAACTGAATATAAGATAAAAGGACTACAGGACATAAGACCTTCCGAAACATAGAAGGCTCACCACTTGTATCTACAGCTCTGTCTGAAAGTTCTAATGATTCTCTTGACCCCTAGACTGGGCCTTTGAACCTGAGAGGTTGGAGAGGGGAGAGGGTCAACAAAAAAGTACTAGCACGCAGAGATATCAAAACAAAACATAATAGTTTTACAAAGTATAGTTGAGAGACATTATAAAGCAATTTCGTAAATCATTTGAAAACACATGGGTGTAATGTAATAGTTTTTTTTTCCTCGACAATAATGAAATGCAACTGAGCTAGGTGGAATACCCTACATAATTTACACCAACTGTCAAACCTCGGTTCTCGCCGAGATTAGAGTATAAGTGAGGGAGAGACACACAAGACCATGAAGCATGGTGTCTCGACCCAAATCAAATATGGTAGTGCACAAGACCACAAAGCATGGCTACTAACCATAATCTTGATTTGGGATAATATAATATCAGGTACGCAAGACCACAAAGCATGGTACTGATATTTCGTATCGGCAAACACGTTCTTCCAGCGATGAGCCCTTGTGTCTTAAATGCCTTATTCGGGCATCCACCTTTCTCATGTAAAATCAATGCATTCAAAATTTCATCTTATTCAATCACATGTCATATTCTGTAGGGTATCTTCATACCCCACTTGCAAGTCATGAATATCACATCCACTTATGAATAATCATGTAAAAACCAAAGTGCTTCATCATTTACAAGTGGTGAACAATATTTATTTCAAATTCATGCTCTCTTTTGTTGATCACAATATAGTACGGAGTATCAAAACATTATCATGGGAATTTGAAAATAATTTATCATTCATATTTATCAACTTCCATGGAAAATCTCAAATCACATATGCATGGTTTCAACCATTGAAGTATATAGGCAAACAATTCCCATGACATAAAGAAAATGACTTAGAAATCATATTGAAAGCAAGATATTAGCATTTGATTGAAAACCCCTATTTAAAAGAATGCATGTTCATAAAGACTACACCCATGAGATTTTTGGATAACCCCACGTACCTCTATTTCCAAGGATAATAGGTGTTTCTTGAAGCTTGTGGATTGATGAATCCAAATATGTAATTATCTTTGAAAACCTACGGTCAAATCTTAAACTATTTGGGTTTTTATTTTGAAACCCTGAGGAGAATCTTGAGCACTTTTGATGAAAGAATATGTATTTTGGGGTCCTTAGAACTAAATCTCGTGTTTTAGGGCTAAGTAAGGGTGGAAAAGGACCACTTTGTCCTCAACAAGGATTGTTTAAATCACCAGAATTCCTTACATAGGCGCCGCCCATCCCATTGCTTATCTTCACATAGGCGCCGCCTAGGCTATCGCCTATGTTTACATAGGCTCCACCTAGGCTATCGCCTATGTTCACATAGGCGCCACCTACGCTATCGCTTATTCTTTCCAGTGGCCATGGGAGATTGGTTAGGCGTCGCTTATCACTTTGAAAGGTCATAAATTCTAGCTCGGGTGTCGGATTTTAGCCAAATTTGTATCGTTGGAAAGCTAACTCGAATACCTATCATTTGACACATAGTAGGTTCCCTAATTTGACATATATATAGAGAGTTATGGTCAATGGAATCTGACACATTTTACAACATCTACTAAGACTTAGTCGATCGAAATAGTTCCAACTCGTCCTTGAGTTGAAGGACCTCTATGGTCTAAATTCAAGCTTGAGCAGATTCACAAGCTACACAATAATTAACATGATGTATTGGCATAGGATTTTATGGCTTCAGGATTAGCAGTGCATCAAAATCATGGTCTATATTGTAGCCCGAATTGCGGGGCGTTACATTATCCCCCCCTTAGGATCATTCATCCCCGAATGATGATGCGGGACATAGATAGACACGATTTCAAGCATAATAAAGGACTAGGAAAGATACTATAGAAATAGTACCTTCTATCTCCTTCTCCATCGAAGCAAACAAATTGGGATATCTGATTCTTATGTCATCTTCTGGCTCCCAAGTTGCTTCTTCGACTTTCTGATTGCTTCACAGTACCTTTACTGAGGCTATTTCTTTGCTCCTCAGTTTTCAAACTTGGCGATCTAAAATTTCAACGGGCTCTTATTCGTAAGACAAGGAGTCTGTCACTTTGATACCCTCTACTGACAATACCATAGAATGATCTCCAATGCATTTCTTCAACATGGATACATTGGAATACCGGATGAACGGAACCCAAACTTGCAGGCAATTCTAACTCATATCAAACTGTACCAATCTTTTTCAAAATCTGATATGGCCCTACATAATGAGGGCTCAATTTACCCCTTTTTCCAAACTGCATAACTCCTTTCATAGGACAAACCTTGAGAAATACCCAATCACCAATTTCAAACTCTAGTTTTCTTCTCCGAACATCAGCATAGGACTTTTGACGACTCTGAGCAGTCTTGAGTCGTTCTCTAATGATTTTTACTTTCTCCATCACCTGATGAACAATATCAGACCCATACAACTGAGTCCCACCCACTTCATACCATCCTATCAGAGACCTACATCTCCTCCCATACAAGGCCTCAAAAGGAGCCATCTTGATGCTTGCATGGTAGCTATTATTGTAGGCGAATTCAACTAGTGGCAAGTGATCTACCCAACTAACTTTGAAATCATTGACACATGCCCTTAACATATCTTCGAGGTTCTGAATGGTATACTCAGCTTGCCCATCCATCTGAGGATGGAAAGCTGTGCTCAAATTCACTTGTGTACCTAAACCCTTCTGAAAGGATCTCCAAAACTGAGATGAAAACTGCATACCTCTATCAGATATAATGGACACTGGTTCCCCATGCAATCAAACTATCTCCTCAATGTAAATCTTGGCATAAACCTCTCCTGAATAATTAGTCCTGACAGGCAAAAAATGCGCTGACTTGGTCAACCGATCTACAATCACCCATATAGAATTATACTGGTTTTGGGATCTTGGAAGTCCTATAATGAAGTCCTTATTTATCATCTCCCACTTCCATAAAGGTAGGGCTATCTCTTGGGAAGTACCACCCAGCCTCATGTGTTCTACCTTCACTTGCTGACAGTTCAAACACTTGGACACAAAATCAGCTACATCATATTTCATGTTATTCCACCAATACAAGGTTTTTAGATCATGGTACATCTTAGTAGAGCGTAGGTGAATGAAAAACCTTGAAGTATGCGCCTTATTAAGGATTCTTTCCTGTAGCCCATCGACACTCAGAACGCACAATATACCCTAAAATCTCAGAATACCATCGCCACCAATTTCAAATGACATAACCTTTTGTTGACCCACATCTTTATTTATTTGCATCAAGATGGGATCTTCAACCCCCTTCTTCTTAACTTCAACACAAAGAGATGACTTAGCTAAATCATGAACAATCACCCCTCCATCTTCGGAATCTAAGAGTCACACTCGCAGATTTGCAAGGTGGAGAATATCCTTCACCATCTCTTTCTTTCCTTCTTTGACATGAGAAAGGCTGACCATAGACAACCTGCTGAGGGCGTCGGCTATAACATTTGCCTTTCCCAAATGGTAATGCAGACTCATATCATAGTCTTTCAAAAGCTCTATCCAACGCCTCTGCCTATGGTTCAATTATTTCTATGAGAAAACATACTGTAAACTCTTATGGTCAGTATAAATATCAACATGCACTCCATAGAGATAGTGCCTCCAGATTCTAAGTGCAAACACCACGGCTGCAAACTGTAAGTCATGAGTTGGGTAATTGCGCTCATGCACCTTTAACTGCCTAGATGCATAAGCTATCACCTTACTATGTTGCATCAATACACAACCAAGTCCCACACGGGACGCATCATAATAAACCACAAAATCATTTACACCCTCGGGAAAGGTCAAAACAAGAGCAGTAGTCAGCTTGTCCTTCAATTTCTCAAAAATATTTTCACACAAGCCAGACCACACAAACTTTATCTTCTTTTGAGTCAGTTTAGTAAGCGGAACAACTATGGAAGAAAAACTCTCTATGAACCTTCTATAATACTCCGCCAAACCCAAGAAGCTCCAAATATCGGTTGGAGTCGTGGGTCTGGGCCATTTTCTCACTGATTTAACTTGCTGGGGATCCACTCTTATCCCGTAACTAGACATAATATGCCCTAGGAAGGCAATAGCATCTAACCAGAATTCACACTTAGAAAATTTGGCATACAGCTGATGATCCTTAAGGGTCTGAGGGATAAGTCAGAGGTGATTGGTGTGATCCTCTTTACTCTTAGAATAGATCAGAATATCATCAATAAATACAATGAAAAACAAGTCAAGAAACTGACGAAACACTCTATTCATAAGATCCACGAAGGCTGTAGGGGCATTAGTCAACCCGAATAACATGACTAGAAATTTGTAGTGACTATATCAGGTTTGGAAGGCTGTCAAGGTCTATTTTTGAAAAGCATTTGGCACCCTGAAGCTGGTAATCTCAGTAATCTCAGTCAGTTATCATATTTTAGCAGTATTCCGTTAGTCAATGAAATTTAGTGAACTCAGTTTAGATCCTCTAAATAATACCCTTAGTATCAATTCTATTCAGTTAATTGGTTCAGTGTCTATTTAGTTGGGAGTAGGATTTAGCTCCCAGTGAGCCCAACGATGGGGACTCACCTGTTATTCATGGGAGGGTGTGATCCTTAGAAGTAATCCTTGCATTCCAGAACTGCGTAGCCAGCATAGGTTTAGATTTACCCCTATGCATAGAGCTACTAATACATCCCATTTAAGGTTATTCCTATAGGAGGGTTGACGAAAGAGCATCCTATTAAAGAGGGTTACCTCACAGCTTGTCTTTACTCATGGCATGGTACTGACACCCTTCTAGCTGGGGTTACAAGTTGGATCCCATCAGTCAGTTTTGAGGCATGTCGTTTAGATGATTACCACCCACAGTCTTAGTTTCAGTCTCAGTCTCAGTAATAGAACTCAGATAGTTCTATAGATTTCAGGACTGTCAGATACAGTCACTCAGTACAGTATGGAACTCAACTAGTTCCAGCAGAACATAGACTGTCAGATACAGTTACTCAGTATTTGTATACTAGTTATACAAAACTCATGTTATCATTATTCAAACTCAGGACTGTCCGATACAGGCAATCAGATCAGTTCTTCATAATTAGAATGATCAAAAATAAATATTCAGATATCCATATCAGCAAACTCAGTTGTCAGCTTACCAGTAATACAGTTAATCTATATTCCAGTAATAGTAAACCCAGATATCAGTAATACCCTATTATCAGTAGACTCAGTAGTCGAACTTAGTATTCAATCCTATCACGATCTCAGTTACAGTTACATATACATGTATGTATTCTAATGTTCATATTATTCAATCAGTTAGTATTGTTCATGCATATGAACCCTATGCATTCAGCCTACCTCACTTGCATACCAGTATATTAAAGTACTGATACATTTGCTCTATGGTGTTTTATACCATAGGTTTAGAAGCATAAGCTCCCGAGCATCCTTAGTAGATCAGAAGTTCAACAGGAAGACTAGCAGTGAGTCCTTATCATTCGAGATATCATGCTTATTTTATTACTTTATTATAAATAGTTCAGATTTAGTTGGGTACATGTCCCATCAACTCTATAGTTTTCAGAAAGTTTAGAGGCTTTCAGACTACATCATGTTTCATACTGTTTTATTTCAGTTTTGGGTATTGTTATGCCCTATTTCAAACATTGTTTTATATTTAGTATTAGTTCAGTTTTGAACCTTATGTCCTTACAACATTTATGTATTTTGCATAATTTCAGTATATTATTTAGTGCTCAGTTGCAGATATCAGTCATGGGTTAGCTTACAGTCCTTCGAGGTCATAGGCACTATGTAGCATTTTGGGTACTAGATTTGGGGAGTTACAAACTTGGTATCAAAGCCTATGGTTCAACAGTGTCCTAGGAAGTCTGAAAAGCCACATCTAGTAGAGTCTTGTACATGGGTGTGCTGTGCACCACACTTATGTACAGGAGGCTGTGAGATTTTTTAGGAATAGTTTCCCTTATTTTAGTATTCATGTCATACCAGTAAGCGTAGGCTCAAAGTTAAAATCTCAGTATAATTCGCTTCTTCCATTCATTTACAGAACGTGCCTCTCAAAAGGACTAACGAAAGGAGAACCAAAAATTAGTCAGCACCTCAGCCTGTCCAGCCATATTCTCTGGATGAGCATATCTCTCATGCAAAATTCAGGGCTGTATTTACTACTCTATCCAGTTCAATCATAGCTCAAAATGAATGGCTAGCTGCTGTTCCATCTAACCAAGTGGTAAATTCTGCTACAGCCAGGATTTGGGACTTCACACGAATGAATCCTCTTCTATTATCGGGTTCTAAGTCCAAAGATGATCCACAGGAGTTCCTCGATCAAGTTTAGAAAGTCACAGACATCATGGGAGTAACTTCTAGTAAGAGTGCAGAGTTAACTGCTTATTAGGTACAAGATATAGCCTATACATGGTTTAAACAGTGAAAAGTAGACAGGGGTACAGATGCAGAGCCCATAGAATGGGAAGAGTTTTCTATAGCCTTCTTAGATAGATTCTTTTCCCTAGAGCAGAAACAAGACAAAGTGTTAGAGTTTATAAATCTCAGATAAGGTAGCATGAGCGTAAAAGAGTATTCCCTCAAGTTTACTCAGTTACACTGCTATACTCCCCATGTAGTAGCGGATAATAGATTCAAAATGAATAAGTTTATGTCTGGGATATCAGGTAAAGTGGTTAAGGAGTGCAGAACTGCGTTGTTGATTAGGGATATAGACATATCTAGGTTTATGGTCCATTCTCAGCAGATTGAGGAGCAGAAACTTAATAAGAAGAAGAGAAAAAAAAATAAGAGGGCCAGAACAGATAGTTATAGTTTTGCTCTGTCAGGGTGGCAGGGTGGTAATCATTTGCAGTTATGTCAGCAATGTTCAGCACCAATTCACTCTTCAGCTAGTGCACTAGTACCAATGTTCAAAAATGACCGTAGGGATGGGGCATCAGTACCTAAGGCCCAGGGTAGTGAGAGCAGTATTTTTACTCATCCACTTTGCAAAAAGTGTGGTAAGCATCATAAGAGTATGTGTAGAGCCAGCAGTAATATGTGTTTTAAACCAGTCTAAACCTCAGTTATCAGAAATTAACGTTTAGTCTCAATTACCATCATAGCTACAATATCAGTCCCAGTCCTAGTTCAGCCAGATCAGAAACTCATTTTACTTTCAAGATTACCCGACCATACCATATAGCTATCAGTTACTCAGTCATTAGTATTTCAGTTGCTCAGTTATAGAATGTTTCTGAATCATGTAATACACTTGGTCTCGCAATTTCAAGTAACATAATTTTCATAAATCCATGCTCATTCACCTCATGTCACTCAGTCAGTCCTTACCTCCTATGCATAATACTATATAGCCTCAGGCTAGTCGTTCAGACTAAGTATAGTTCAGTCTTATATGCCAACGTCCATCTATAAGTTATTTAGTTAATTAGATAAGTTAGTATGTTTAGGCATTCATGCTCAGTGCTTATGCAAATATTTTTAGTAGTCTCAGGTAAAGAAGAAGTATTTCAGTTAAGTATAAGTTTTCAGTATGAGTTAAATCGATCAGCCAGTAATCCAGTTTTAAAATCAGGCATCAAGTTCATATGGTGTGGTTTCCCATCTTTCCACCTAGTCCTACTATCAGAAATCTCAGGAATATAACTATTCCAAGATAGAAAGTCCAGTAATTGCGAGATCAGCTCAGTTCATGTATTATGCATTAGTTTCAGATCCCAGATATTCATTCACGATTCAGTTTGTAGGTTCCCAGTGCATTGTCCTAGTTTTCCTCAGTACCGCAGTAAAGTCAATATTCTTCTAGGGAAATAGTGTCCTAAAGGGGAGATACACTATTAACCCCCAAACGTCAATGACAAAAACATCCCATTCTTTCTTCACATAACAAATCCAGTGTGGAGTAGTGGGTACCTATAGGTTGACCTTCTAGCTCCAATTTTGGTCGTATGCCATGTGTTTAAGGTAATTAGTTCAGATCACGATATTCAACTCATTTATCACATTCCAGACTCAGTTACATTCTCATGTTTCTGCTTATGCATATTTAGTAATTAAGCTCAAGCTTAGACCAAGGTAATAACTTTTCTTAAGCTTATCTAGTTTCATGTTTAGATATCAGTTACAAATGTGGTATTTAGTTCCATGGCCAGTTTTCATTTCAAACTTAGTATATTTACCCTTAAATATTTAGTTGCATGTTCATGAGTCGGTTCAGTCATGTATTCAAGAATTAGATATGCGTGATCAGCTTATCTATAATCCCAGTCATGTAGTCATGCATCAGCTCAGTCAAAAAATCATGCATCAGATATATGCATGCTCAGTATGAATCACAGTAATGTTAGTCATGTAGTCATGTTTCAGTTGTTCATGTTCAGAATGTACTTTATTTTATCATTTCTCCCATCTTAGTTAGTCTTATCCGAGGACGAATGTTCCCAAGGGGGAGATATTGTAATACCCCGTACTTCTACCTAGCTTAAATTCATCTCAAAAATATCCAAGACTTTTTTCAAAGATGAATCCACTTTTATACATGTGGTATTTTCAAGATTTTCACTCTTTGTAATATGGGAAAGTCAATAAACTTTCCATCGATACCAAATTTGACCAAATCTGACACCCAGGTGAATAGTTAGAGTTATTTTAGTAAGATAGTGTCCCAACTAAGCCATCAGCACATCGCGGAGCAGGTCAAAATGGCAATCGTCAAAATCCAGTGAGCCTTCATGATTATGGCGCATCGCGTTAGGGCTTAAATTCAGAATCGTCCTTTTTCCAGTGTCTCAATGCGATTTCACAGCGTTGTACCATCAGCCCAGTTTCGAGTTGGCAATTTCCAGTGACACAGTGCATCGCGCCGTGTCGCACAAGCCTGCCAAATCGAGAAATTTTCTCAAAAATATAATACGCGCCCAAGGGTTAAAAGGGTTAATTTCTCAACTCTATATAAACCCAATAACATGTGATTCAGCCATATTTTATCCAAAATATAGGGCTTCTCTAAAGTTTCTCTCAAGAACAAGCTAGGGTTTTCAATTGGGGATTCAAACCCAAAATCCAAATTCAAGAATCTTTCCATCAATCTTCGTAGAATCAAGAACTAAGGTATGCACAATGTTGATTCATGGACTCCTTTAATCCATAAAGCTCAAGAACGCTATTTTAAACTATATGTCATGATGTTCTTGTTTGGAATTGATTATGTTCATGTTGTTATTGTTGTATGACTGCCAAGATTGCATTCTTATCATGTTTTTATGAAAATATATTAGTATAGGGTTTTGTGGAACCACGTTGTATTAAATTAATAATCATATCTATGCCGTAAGTGTGCATGCAAGGTGTTTGATAATATGCCCCAATGAATGAATGATGATCAAGTACTTAGTTTCCATGTGTCAAGATCATGTCATGCCTCTTAAGTTATGCTATACCTACTTGATTAAGATGATTCTCATGCAAAACCTATGCATTGCGATTGCTTGATGAGATGTTCATAAGATTAGAAGTATGAAATTATGCCATATTGATACGCATTACTATCCATGTACAACATTATGATGATCATGTGCTTCATGAAATCCCCAACTATGAAATTACAAATTGTTGATATTGGTCATGTGATCAAAAGTGTCAAGCCTTGTCAGTTTCATTCTATCGAGTACTGGGGGTACTTGTACCCGATAATTTAGTTGTGTGCCTAGATCCATGTCATGTTTTCATGATAATATTAATCAAGCCATGATCAGTTGAATTTATTCAGTCTTATGACTCAGGAAAACTCAATAAATTCAGTATCAGTCACTACAAGAAAATTGCTTATTACCTGGGGATTTTTATAGGGATAATGTGGTAAAATCTCCAAGTAATTTGATTACCTGCGGATTTTCTTACCAATTAGAATCCAAAGGAAATACCTTCGTAGGTAATTACTACCTGTGGATTTATAAAATCCCTAAGTAATTTAGCTACAAAAATAAATTCGCAGGTATGTTATTTGCGGTTTTATTTGCGATTAACTATCAAAATTTTGCATGAATTATTTGGTTAAATTTTATAAAAAAAGGATTTTACCTGCGGATTTCCGCAAAAAAAATCATAAATTATTCCCTACGAAGATTCCCAAGTAAGTTCCTAGGTAATTTAGCTGTGAAAATAAATCCGCAGGTACGTTATTTGCGGATTTATTTGCGATTAACTATCAAAATTTTACATGAATTATTTGATAAAATTTCATAAAAAAGGATTTTACCTGCGGATTTTCATGGAAAAAATCATAAATTATTTCTCACGAAGATTGCCAAGTAAATCCATAAGTAATTTAGCTGTGAAAATAAATCTGCAGGTACGTTATTTGTGGATTTATTTGCAATTAACTAGCAAAATTTTGAATGAATTATTTGATAAAATTTCATAAAAAAGGATTTTACCTGTGAATTTTCACAAAAATTTTCAAGTAATAATTCGTACATAAATTACTAGAAACATTTCATAATTAATCAAAAATCTATTCAAAACCTTCAACAATTCTCAAAATAATCATTCAATACAAGTTTAATATAAACCATTACAACTAACAAAAAAACATAATTCAAAACATCCACATCACTAATGTATGATTCTTAAATGGTCCAAAACAAAATATTTCAAACTTGAATCCTCAATAAAACTACCAATCACCAGGGTCAGAATCACTTTCATTCACGTTATCAGGATTATCACTTTCATTCACATCGTCAGAGTTACCATCACTTTCATCCTCATAAGCTTGGTTGTCTTCTTGAGATGGGCGTTCATCATTTGAAGATGCTTCATCGACAAGACCAATTCCTTTCTCATCCTCCTTCCACACTTGATACACTTTGAGCAGCTAATATTTCTTGTTTCTTTCTTTCAAACTCATTCTGCATAAGAATATGTTAATTCAGGACATAAAAAGTGATAAAAATACATTATTAACATAAATTATATGACATTATAGTATCAAGTCATTAGTACACAATTCAAGTGACTAAACCATTTTCAAGTCACAAGTTCACAATTTCAAGTAACTACACTTAACCATTTTCAAGTCACAAGTTTGCAATTTCAAGTAACTACACTTAATCATTTTCAAGTCACTACGCTTAATAATTTTCAAATAACTTATTTACATTTCAAGTCACTAGTACACATTTCAAGTCACTACACCCAAACTATTTTCAAATAGCTAATTGACATTTCAAGTCACTATATTTAACCATTTTCAAGTCACTAGTACACATTTCAAGTCACTACACTTGACCATTCTCAAGTAACTAATTCACATTTCAAGTCACTACACTAAAACCATTTTCAAGTCACTAGTACACATTTCAAATCACTACACTAAACCATTTTCAAATAATTAATTCACATTTCAAGTCACTATATTTAGCCATTTTCAAGTAACTACTTCACATTTAAAATAACTATACTTAACCACTTTCAAGTAACTAATTCACATTTGAAGTAACTACCCTTTAACCATTTTCAAGTCACTAGTACACATTTCAAGCCACTATACTTAACCATATTTTCAAGTAACTACACTTAACTGTTTTCAAGTCACTAATACACATTTCAAGTCACTACATTTAACCATTTTAAAGTTACTAGTATACATTTCAAGACACTACATTTAATTATTTTTAAGTCACGAGTTCACAATTTAAAGTAACTTAGTTCACATTTTAAGTGACTATACTTAACTATTTTTAAGTTACTAGTACACATTTCAAGTCACTATAGTCTACACATAATCATTTTAAAGTCACTTGTATAACTTTCTTATCATGTAAGTATAAGATACTTCTTCTGCTCATATTAGAGATTTACAAATCTACCAACTCCATGTATCTTTTATACCTGTAAACCTAACTTTGTGGAACACTTATAGGCATAAGATTTGATAGGCCTTTCATCCCTTATTTTGAGCTCGCTAATCAGCAACATATTAGCAATTTAGCATATCTGTCTAGATATAAAAATATGCAAATCCTGATTCATATTATCGATATTTGACCATTTTAAAATTTTAGTAAATAGATAATAGAATGCCACGACAAAGAGATAGAAGTCTTAAAAAAACTAATAACTAGATATACAGTGAAATGAGAGATTGTTAACCTATTGATACGTAAGAATTCTACTGCTAAATAACAACTTTTTGGTCCACAATTTCAGGGAGCCATGGATGTAGGGGAGAAATCAATATTACATACATTTTCTTTCTTTGATTATAATAGTTAAACGTAAATATGAAAATCTTGTCTTTTTTGTCCACATTACTTTCCCAGGAGTTAAAACTTTACCAAACCCATACATATCGGTAGCTTTAGTGCACCGGACGCTCTTTTTAATAGATGCAGATTCGTTACAACGAATGAAAAGGAAACTCTTAAAATACTCATTGCAAGTAGTGAGTGAATTCAAAAAAAATACTAATACGACTTTAACATTGCAACTTAATTATGTCACCTTGATTTGAATATTCTCAAGATTATCTACATGGATATTTTATGCCAAGATGCAACGTCAAAGCATATATTTTGACGGTATTCAAGTGCAGTAGCCTAAAAGGAACTTTAGATATATACCTAAAGTACGATGCCTTTCATATCTCATCATGCCAAACACCACAAGGAAAACACAAATGAACTCTAGCCAGCAACTAATATTGGTAGTATGAAGAAAAGAAAATCCATATCCTTGTTTCTCCAATTTGTATATTTCAACTAGAATCTCACACTATCTAGTTTATACACAAAAATAACATGAGACTATATCCGCTAATAAAGTCACATGAACTAACATCAACCAATTTAAGTATATAATCTTATCTGCAAAATTCAAGGCAGAGATCTATATTGATGGAGGGATGATGGCATATGGCGGCTGAAACCGAGGTTTGTTGGCAATGGGTTTTTCGATGAGTGGCAGTTGGAGTTATTGGTCGTTGGGCTCCCGTCAATGGTAGGTTCTCTTCCATTGTTGTTGTTATTGTTGTTATATGCCATCATTCATCTATAAGTTATTCAGTTAATCAGATAAGTTAGTATGTTTAGGCATTCGTGCTTAGCGCTCATGCGAATATTTTCAGTAGTCTCAGGTAAAGAAGAAGTGTTTTAGTTAAGTATAAGTTTTCAGTATGAGTTAAATTGATCAGCTAGTAATCTAGTTTAGAAATTAGGGATCAAGTTTGTATGGTGTGGTTTCCCATCTTTCCACCTAGTCCTAACTATTCCAAGATTAAAAGTCCCAGTAGTTATGAGATCATCTCAGTTCATGTATTATGCATTAGTTTCAGATTCCAGATATTCAGTCGTGATTCAGTTTGTAGGTGCCCTCTACATCATCCCAGTTTTTCCTAGTACCGCAGTCTAGTCAGTATTCTTCTAGGGATATAGTGTCCCAAGGGGGAGATACACTATGAACCCCCAAATGTTCATGACATTAAGATCCCATTCTTTCTTTACATAACAAATCCAGTTTGGCATAGTGGGTACCTATAGGTTGACCTTCTAGCTCCAATCTCGATAGTATGCCATGTGTTCAAGGTACTTAGTTCAGATCATGATATTCATCTCATGTATCACGTTCATGACCCAGTTATGTTCTCATGTTTTTGCTCATGCATATTTAATAATTAAGCTCAGGCTTAGCCCAAGGTAATAGCTTTTCTTAAGCTTATCCAGTTTCATATTCAAATTTCAATTACAAATGTGGTATTCAATTCCATGCTCAACTTTATTTCAAACTTAGTATATTTACCCTTACATGTTCAGTTGTATGTTCATGAGTTGGTTCAGTCATGTATTTATGCATTAGATATGCATGATCAGCTTATCTATAATCCTAGTCATGCAGTCATGCATCAACTCAGTCATAAAATCATGTATTAGATATGCATGTTCAGTATGAATCTCAGTAATGTCAATCATGTAGTCATGTTTCAGTTGTTCATGTTCAGAATGCACTTTAACTTATCGTTTCTCCCATCTCAGTCAGTCTCACTCAAGGATGAATGTTCCCAAAGGGGAGATATTGTAATACCCCGTACTTCTAACTATTTTAAATTCATCCCAAAAATATCAAAGACTTGTTTCAAATATGGATCCACTCTTATATATGTGGTATTTTAAAGATTCACTTTTTTTCATGTGGAAAAGTCAATAAGCTTTCCATCGATACCAAATTCGCCCAAATCCGACACCCGGGTGAAGAGTTAGAGCCATTTTAGTAAGACAGTATCCTACCTGAGCCATCAGCGCATCACGGAGCAGGTCAAAATGGCAATCATCAAAATCCAGTGAGCCTCCATAATTATGGTGTGTCGCACCAAGGCTCAAATCCAGAATCATCCTTTTTCCAGTGTCTCAATGCGATTTCACCGCGTCGCACCGTCAGCCCAGTTATAGTTGGCAATTTTCAATGACACAGCACAATTGTGCCGTATCGCGCCATCCTATCAAATCAAGGAAATTTCTCAGAAATATAATATGCGTCCAAGGGTTAAAAGGGTCAATTTCTCAACCCTAAATAAACCCAATAACACATGATTCAGCCATATTTTATCCAAAATATAGGATTTCTCTCAAGTTTCTCTCAAGAACAAGCTAGGGTTTTCAATTGGGGATTCAAATCCAAGACCCAAATTCAAGAATCTCTCCGTCAATCTTCATAGAATCAAGAACTAAGGTATGCATAGTGTTGATTTATGGACTCCTTTTGTCTATGAAGCTCAAGAACCCTATTTTAAACTATGTGTCATGACGTTCTTGTTTAGAATTGACTATGTTTATGTTGTTATTGTTGTATGACTCCCAAGATTTCATCCTCATCATGTTTTCATGAAACTATGTTAGTATAGGGTTAAAATTCATGCAATTGAGTTAAATTATGGAACCATGTTGTATTAAAGTGATGATCATACCTATGCCCTAAGTGTGCATGCCAGGTGTTTGATAATATGCCCCAATGAATGAATGATGATCAAGTACTTAGTTTCCATATGTCAAGATCATGTCATGCCTCTTAAGTTATGCTATACCTACTTGATTAAGATGATTCTCATGCAAAACCTATGCATTGTGATTGCTTGATGAGATGTTCATAAGATTAGAAGTATGAAATTATGCCATGTTTATATGCATTACTATCCATGTACAACATTATGATGATCATGCGCTTCATGAAATCCCCAACTATGAAATTATGAATTATTGATATTGGTCATGTGATAAAAAGTGTCAAGCCTTGTCAGTTTCATTCTATTGAGTCCTGGGGGTACTTGTACCCGATAATTTAGCTGTATGCCTAGAGCTATGTTATATTTTCATGATAATCTCAATCAATCCATGATTAATAGAATTTATTCAGTCTCATGACTCAGGAAAACTCAGTAAATTCAGTGTCAGTCCAGTCTTACTCAGTAATCTCAGTAATTTCAGTCAGTTATCAGATTTTAGTAGTATTCCATCTATCAACAAAATTTAGTGAACTCAGTTTAGTTTTGCTAAATAATACCTTTAGTATCATTTCAGTTCAGTTGATCAGTTCAGTGTCTATTCAGTAGAGAGTAGGATCCTACACCGAGTCAACCCAAGGATGGGGACTCACTTGTTATTCAGAGGAGGGTGTGATCCTTAGAAGCAATCCTTGCATTCCAGAACTATGTAGCCAGTGTAGGTTGAGATATACCCCTATGCTTAGGGATACTAATACATCTCTTTTATGGTTATTCCTATAGGAGGGTTGATGGAAGAACTTTCTATCAGAGAGGGTTACCTCACACCTTGTCTTTACCCATGGCTTGGTACTGATACCCTTCCAGCTGGGGTTATAGGTTGGACCCCACCAGCTAGTTTTGGGGCATGTCGGTTAGATGATTACCTACCACAGTCTCAATCTCAGTCTCAGTAATAGAACTCTAATAGTTCTACAGATTTCAAGACTGTCAGGTACAGTCACTCAATACAGTACGAAACTCATCTAGTTCCATCAGAACTTAGAATGTCAGATACAGTTACTTAGTATTAGTATACTGGTTATACGAAACTCATGTTATCAGTATTCAAACTCAGGACTATCAGATACAGTCAATTAGATTAATTCTTCATAATCAGAACAATCAAAAACAAATATTCAGATATCCATATCAGTAAACTTAGTTGTCAGCTTACCAGTAATACAGTTAATATGTATTCCAATAATAGTAAACTCAGATATCAATAAATCCCTGTTATTAGTAGACTCAGTAGTCGAACTTAGTATTCAGTCCTATCACGATCTCAGTTACAGTTACGTATTGATGCATGTATTCTCACGTTCATATTATTCAGTAAGTTAATATTGTTCATGCATATAAAAACTTTGCATTCAACCTACCTCACTTATATACCAGTACATTAAAGTACTGATGCATTTGCGCTATGGTGTTTTATACCATAGGTTTAGAAGCACGAGCTCTCGAGCATCCTTAGTTGATTAAATGTTCAACAGCCAGACTATCAGTGAATCCTCATCATTCGAGGGTAGCATGATTATTTTATTACTTTATTATTTCAGTAGTTTGGAGTTATTTGGGGACATGTCCCATCAACTCCACAGTTTTCAGACTGTTTAGAGGCTTTCAGACTACAACATATTTCATACAGTTTTATTTTAGTTTTGGGTATTGTTATGACTTATTTCAAACATTGTTTTATAGTCAGTATTATTTCAGTTTTGAACCTTATGGCCTTATAACATTTTAGTATTCCGCATAATTTCAATATATTATTCAGTGTTTAGTTACATATATCAGTCATGGGTTAGCTTGTGGTCCTTTGGGATCATAGTCACCATGTAGCATTCTGGGTACCAGATTCAGGGCATTACATCCTCCTTCTGGGCTTGTTTCTAGACTTCATCTTATCAATCATGTATTTACTTTATTATTCTGAGACAAAGTTGGGTATTTCCTTACTCTTTATCAATATTAGGGCTCTTTACTCACGATACTAGATTTTGGGTTTAGAGTTGTATTTATTTTAGTTTCAAACTTGTTCTATATGTATATGTGTGTGTATATATATACATATATATACATATGTACATATATATATATCACTTGACTTTATGATAAGGTCTCATATTTGGGTTTCATTTAATCTTATTCCAAATCATTTTCTCTTTTCGTATTGGACTACCTACCCAAGCTTGGGATGGGGTTGGTGCCATCATGATCTCGACTTTTAGATCATGATAAATTATTATTAGAGTGCTAGATTTACCCATTTATGTGTAAATGAGAAAAATATCTAATAGAGTCCCATGGATAGATATAGTAACATTAGTATCTATTTTTGGGAGGCTATGGGTGTTTTTAGGAAAACTTTTCTAATTTGATTATTTATCATATGTGTTGTTGGTGCCAAGTATTCTAAACTTGAATTCCACTCTTTTTTGCATGGATACTGAAGACTATATCTAGAGTTATTTATGATCATGAGCCAACAACTGGTGTTGAAGCCCAAGTAAGGGTGTGAGGTAAGGGTCACGACTGATATAGAGGTAGAGTCCAGACACGAGTAGTAACTCTAGCTAGGACAAGCTAGAGCTGTAACAAGCTGCATTTTCGCACTAGAACATAAAGAATCATTCCAATGCATAAAGGACCTAAAGCCAATTAATCCTATGTAAACATAAGTATGTTGACCAATTATATAGTGTGAGAACCTATTTGTACATTAATTGAGGTCATAAGGGTCCCCTAACAAAGGTTGAGGACTTTCCTATCAATATAGTTTTAGCGGATGCTCTTACATAGTTTAATTTCCAATGAAAATTAATCCTAGTATATGATGAATTATATGTCTTACTATATATAAAATGAAAGATATTTGTGTCTACTTTCCAACACCTCTAATTTCGCCTTAATCCAATATTGGAGCAAAAATTTATGCCCGTTTTACCAAAAGGTTCCTATCTGCCAAGGCACGACGACCAGGTGATGGACCATTGCACCAGTGACGGCCTGTCGCACCAAACCATCGTCCTTATGCAGAAAGACCAAAAATGGGTCATTTTGTGATGGTTGGGGTGACGGTCCGTCGCTCAAACCGTCCTTAGGGACTGTTTTAATGTTTTTAAGGGGGTAATTGTGTCTTTTTCCCACCACAAATTGCCCCTCCCCCCTGATTTAAATCATCCAATAAGAGTTACTACATATTACTAATCAGTTTTAAACTCTCATTATCCTCTCCACTCTTAAGATAAGGAAAAATTTAAGATTTCTTCCAAGGCTCATACATCCAATACTAAATTTCAAGCTAGTTCGAATTCTTGTTCATCAAAAAGGTATGTAGGGCTATCCTAATCATCATGGGCTTACCAAATTTCATTTTTCCACTACTTTATTTGCGCATGTATGTTAATGATATAAGATTTTGGAGTTGATTTAAGAAAAAAAATTATGAACCCTTTTATAATGAAATTATGTATTTACTAAGGGTTTTCTATAAACTTTCGATGATATTGCTTATGTTATGGGTGTAGAAGAAATTGAAGTATTTGAATTATGAACCCTCTTTCATGATGAGAAGTGTGTATTTAGCAATTAATGTAGATTCTCAAATAAGTATGAAAAGAATGATGTCTTTAATGCCATTTTTGTCAAATTATGGTCTGATTTCCTGCATGATCTTTGGAGAGCATCTTATTCATGTTAAAAATACTGTTGCCTCACATGAAACTTTTATGTCCTTTCGAAAGATAACTTTGTAATATTTGAGTCAATTATGGTGGTAAATATTATGTTTTGTATAAAGAGGGCTAAGAATACGAAATGATAAGATATGAATTATGTCACATCCCAAAATCATTCCTAGACGTGACTGGCACCCGCTAACACCACCTATCGGGAGAAACAATTTTCCTTACACTTTACCAGTCAATAAGTAGTAAGATAAGGTATGTACAACTCCAATGCATAAATAAATAATGAATAATAATTCAACAAAAATCCATGTAAATTATAAATTCAACAATCACTCTTGAACTAATTCTCTATCCCTAATCCTACACTAAGACCATGGAGCATCTAAAATAGAGTTACATGTGTTCAACTTTTGGGCATGCTAACCCACTGAAAGGAAATGAAATCAAAATAGCTAAAGATGAAAAGAAAGCCCCCACGCACAATGTGAAAGCTCACCTTAGCATTAGAATCCTTATGAAGAAACCCTCACCCACTAGTTTCACCTTGCGTGGTATATCTGCAAACATGTAAGGAGTGAGCTATATAAAAATATAACTTAGTAAGATCCTCGACCCTGTAATTTAATACCCCTGGAACAAGTGTTAGAAAATATAACACAGCACGATTACATTAATTATATGTACAACATATATCTTATAATATAATGCTCAATAAGTTCCAACAAATATTTCAAAAGTTATTATATATCTCTCAACTCCATCCACTCTCATGGCTTGTCATAAAAAGTAGTGAAGGTGATCAGCGTACCACCCCAACAAGGCCACAGAAGCTACACAATGCCCACAAAGTATACTATGATAGTATGTACAAGGACCATAACATATTACGGCAGCAAAGGTATGCCCCTAACATATTATGGTAGAACATGTATGCTAGTTAATATGTCTAATATCCCAACATCACCTCTCAACTCACCATCAAATGATTCTCAAAATACTTAATAAAATACATATTCATGGTTGATCCAAGACCACCTATTTTACCAAGCACACGCTTGTCCCAACACATGGACTAGGCAGAAAAATATAATTTTTATAAAGCAGATTTGAAAAGAAAGCATCAAAGCTTAAAGTCTCACTTACCTTGCTAATGAAAAGTTTTCTAATCTTGCAACGGGTAGAACATAGACCAAACAACCTCGGATAACTTTAATCTATGCAAAAATATCAATTAATAATATCAATTATGCTAGTCGGGATTAGGTCTCAATTAGTGAAGCCATTATCAAAGTACTACTCCACTGAATTCCTCTTACTACACCACTTAAAAAGGTAAGAATGTGTACAAAAGAATTGTTCACAATGCATAACTAAAAATAATTTTCATGGACTTATCATGGTGTCCGCTAGCAATTTCCCCAATTTACAACCAGAACAACAAAACCCAATTACCTATTTATTCAATTAACAAGGTACTAGTAATTCATAATTTAATACCCCAATCATTATTGTTATTAGATCATGTCTTTTCACTACTACGTCACCATTGCTACTCTTACTTAAACAGACACACACAATAACTAAATCGATAAAGGTTATGATCAGAAGTTATTTAAAGAAATTTTGATTTGTTAAACACCTACCTAAAAAATCCACTAAAAGAAATTTACATTTTAAGAAACTATGTGTTAAGGAGATAAAGTAATTCAGAATACCTGAATGTGAAATTAGAGTGTTTCTGCTAGTCTGTATGGCTGCTCGTGGAAAAAGAACAAAGCACCACTCCTTTCAATAGAAAAATATAGCTAATAGAAACAATTGACCTAATATTCTATTCTTTTGGTAATTGAAACTTTGAAAACCTAAATAAGGGAGATAGTTTTGGCTTTTGGCTTGCTCACCTTAATTCTATTAATTACTATTAATAATATAAGCTAAATTACCCATTTACCCCTCATTAAAAATCTGGGTTATTACATTCTCCCCCACTTAAAACAACGTTCGTCCTTGAATGGGTCTTGAATTATGTAGAAACTACCAACCACTATATGACCTTTCCATACACATCTTCACAGTGATATTTCTGTCAACTCTATACACATAACATCTCTAAAACACTTCCATTGAAGAATGCTCAATCAATTGAAGAATGCACTCTTGCAAACAATCATTGATCTCTAGAGCTTTCTAATATATAGTCTTTTGTAGTTCAAGCTATTTATCTAGTGGACAACCCAAACATCACATAAAATGTCAAACTACATAATTTGCGAATCATAATTTTCACTTGAGAAACCTTCTTCCGACTCAAGTTTCGAAAAAGTATTAGAAATATCATGGACATTTCTCATATGCCAAAACTTTTTATCTAATTCCAATCCCTTAAGTTGTTTGTTTTTGCTATCATGACAAACATATATCTAACTATAGACACGTGAAATAAAACAGAAGGAACAACAAAAATCTCAAAGGTAAAGCAAGTCTATATTGATGCCCAAGCCGACTTAATACAATTCTCATCTGAACCAACATATTTATTAAGCTCAGATCACTTTTTTTTAATAGCTTGCTGGGATCAACAACTAACAAATGACATCAACACCTATATAAAGTCTCAGAGAAAAAAATTGCATGCCAAGTTAGTAACAAAGATGAGGTATAGCCCCTGTCAAAATTAGCTAATCACAAACCATACAATATGTTATATTCATTCGGCTAGTGTTGATATTGCATACTCTCTTATCTTCTTCTTTTTCAAGAACACATACGAGTATTACAATTACAGTCTTATAGTGGTGTTTACCATATTTTTTGGGACAAAGTCCCTAGTTCTCCGACTCCAAATCTCAAGTTAGTTTCAATAGTAAGGGAATTTCCAGACTTGTTCCCTGAATATCTTCCTCGAGTTCCTCTCGAAAGGGAAATTGACTTCAGAATAGATTTCCTTCTAGATACCTAGGCTATCTCTATTACACCTTACCGAATGGCTCCAACTTAGCTTAAGGAACTGAAAGAACAATCAAAACATCTCTTAGATAAGGGTTTATCAAGCCTAGTGTTTCTCCATGTGGCACTTCAGTCTTGTTCGTGCGTAAGAAAGATGTTCTCTCAGAATGTGCATCGACTATCATCAGTTGAAAAAAGTCATCATCAAGAATATGTATAACTTGACACGAACCGACCTTGGGCTTTGTTGTAATAGGCATCCCAAGTCCATCCAGGACTGAGGACTGCCCCCTATTACCCAACCTAACCACCTATATCTAACTTAGATGAGCTGAATTTTGAACATATAACAAGCTAGCATTATTATTCTTCTCATTAAGACTTTAGGATAGGGTCATAATCGTGACTGACCCAATTGAGTCTGACCATACCGCAGCAACCTCCTAACCATACCAACCAATCCAAAAACCATAAACCAAATGAGAATACCAAAACATAATATGGAAATCAATCCCAAAATGTAAAAGGATTGAACAATCAACACTATCGTCCAATAATGTCATCCCACCGGCTTATTCTAATGCCGACACCAATACCGATCCCGCCTATACCAACCCCCAAAAGTACCATAAAACCTCTATCCAAAAAAGTAAACAAATTCGGTTGGAACATGCCCCCTACCATGGCCAAAACAAATATCCAAAATAAAAAAAAAGTATCTAAACAAATCCATAAAATAAAGTGATGCCTTCCGAAAGGATTGAAGCTCGACACTTCAATCGAAATGCTAATACCGAATCTGCGTGCTAAACAGGATGATAAGAATGATCGGTTCCTTTATAGTGTGGGTATATAACTGCCAGTAAACAATGTTAGTGAACGACCGCTCGCATGAATCTCAAGATAAGGATAAAGTAATGTCAGTCATAAAACCAGGTGAAACCATCCATAATGCATACAACCATACATATATGTATAAGTCCCGAGAAAGCGAACCGGTTTTAGCATCCGTTTAAAATCTTTACCTGGGTTGTGTAGCTTTATCGTCCTAACCATCCACGAGCGATATGGATTCAGCTCACCCTAACTGAAAGGGTTCCAATGCGTGTAACCACATGATCGGGCAATATCCCATGTGATGACTAGTACATCCCTCCAATATAAAATGTGACACTCGCACGTGGTCATTGAAGACTTCTCATATCGACAAATATGAGTTTTTGGTTTTGGTCCCCCCGGGACTAAAACCTTCCACGGCTTAGATACACTCCCCACCATTATTGCCCAATAAAAATCATGTCCAAATAATTTGTTTACCATTTATTAACCAGGGCCAATATTAGTGATATCGTTATACGACCCCATTACTTGCAAGTAATATCCATAGCCAAGCCATTAAGGTTAAGGAGATCTTAAGTGCCCTTTCAATTTCCATATTAAATCCACTTGGGAAACTTTCATGTTCTCCACAAGATTAACCATTTAACCTATAGCCTTTTTGAACCATTTAAACCATGCACAATTCCTTTATCTAATTTAAAACATGGAAGAGTCCCATTAAAAGAAGCCAAGGCAATGAACATATCTTTATAAGCATTTTATGAAACACATTGGGGGCATAATATAACCAAAATCAATTCCAAAGACCATAAAACCATTGCCATGCAATCCAATTGTCCAAAACCTAAATTAATGCATATAAAAGCATAATTAAAACCATAGGAAACCATAACTAAGCATTTAATATTAAAACCCCATATAATAGTTGAAAACCATAATTGTGAAATAGTGAAACCATGAAATCAATCATATAAACCATCTCTTTAGTTAAAATTACAATGAGGGAAGAGAATTATGCCTTATATTGAAGAATTGACGGAAAGAAATCACCAAATCAAGCCCCAAAATAATGCGTAAGATGAAACCCTAGCCTTCTTGCCCCAAAAGCCCTTGACAGAATTATAAGATATTTTGAAATAGTTTCTAAGTGTTTATGAATAGAATAATAGGTTAAATAACCACCTAAGTGTATTAGACGTCATGGGTCCTAATTAGGGTAAATAGGGAAATGTCCAGAATGATCCCACTTAAATCCGTTAAAGCCCATCGAAGGGGTACGACTGACCTCACGAGTCATACCATCCTATACGATCGATATCCCTCTCTTGTATCCAAGTGTCAACCCTTGGTTCAAACACTGTCCAGTATATAACTTATCCAACCAAGTCGTAACCATAACAAACGATCCGTATCCATAACCCGTATCCCAGGCAAAATTAAATACTAGGAGGATCAAACATTGCCCTCCATACGAGTCCTTAATATGACTCGTGTCAATCCTTATGACTCATGCCCCTAAGTCATACGCATTCCAGTAAGCAAAAATATCCCATCAACTAACACTGGTCAGCATATGATAGGACCATACCACTCATACCCCAACATACGACTCATTCCCATATGTCGAATTAGGTTCGGAGAACGGATTTTCCAGGAAATTTTCTAATGGTCAAAACCCAGGATGTTTCAGTGTTCCCTACTAGGAACATACATCCCCGAATGACAGAAAAGGTAGGGGTAACCACACACAGAGTCATTTGCATTATCAAACATCCCTTTAACAAAGTTTGAAAACAAAGAGGCTAATATTTTTATGTTTTCTTTAACTAACTCAAAAAATAAAAATGCGTTCAAGATACATACCTTCAATATGAATCCCAGGAGCAGAAAACAAATGTGGATACCTAGACTTTATATTCTTTTTCGCTTCCCAAATAGCTTCTCCCACATTATTTTTCTGCCATAGAACCTTAACCGAAGCAATATCCTTTGTCTGCAATAGATGAACTTTCCTATCTATTATCACAATCGGGACCTCTTTACAAGATATTTAATCCGAGATACCCAATCTTCCAAAGGAACAATCGAAGAAGGATCACCAAGACACTTCCTCAACAAAAACTTGAAAGACTAGATGAAACAAACTTATGCTAGATGGCTACTCCAACTCATAAGCCGTATTGCAACCTATTCGTAAAATCACATAAGGACCGATATATCAAGGATTGAGTTTACCCTTGTTTCCAAACCACACCACTCCCTTCATTAGAGACACCTTGAGGAACACCTTATCCCCGACCTCAATCTCTAAATCTCGCCTAACATCCACATAGGACTTTTGGCAATATTGGGCAACTTTAAACCTATCCCAAATCACCTTAACCTTTTCCATCACCTGATAAACCAAATCTAGACCACACATGTCCACTTCTCTAAGTTCAAACCACCCCATAGGAGATCTACATCTCCTACTATACAATGCCTCAAAAAGAGCCATACCAATACCTGAGTGATAACTATTGTTGAAAGAAAACTCCACCAAAGGTATATACTCAACCCAATTGCCTCTATAGTCAATCACATAGGCCCGAAGCATATCTTCTAATGTCTAAATAGTTCTCTCCACTTGACCATCCAACTGTGGGTGAAAATGAGTACTGAGAATAACCTTAGTCCCCAACCCTTTCTGGAAAAACCACCAGAAATGAGACATAAACTATATACTATGATCAGAGATGATTGAAATAGGTACCTCATACATCTTCACAATCTCCTGAAGATACAACTAAGAATAATCCTCTGTCAAAAAAGTAGTGTGCACTAGCAAAAAATGCACAGACTTGGTCATCCTATCCAGGATGACCCAAATCAAATCATACTAATTTCGAGACTGAGGAAGACCTCTAACAAAATCCATATTGATTACTTCCCACTTTCATTTGGGAAAATCGATATCTTAATACAACCCACCAGGTCTTATGTGCTCAACCTTAATATTTTGACACTTTATAGACTTGGCCATGAAATCAGCCATACCCCTCTCCATTCTATTCCACTAATATATCTTTTTAAGATCATGATACATCTTAGTTGAGTCGAGATAAAGAACATAGAGGTACTCATGCACATCAACAAAAACCCTTTGCCACAGCCCATCGACATGAGGAATACATAGCCTCCCTTCACATCATAAAGTACCATCACCACTGATCTCAAACACCACTACCTTCTGCATGCCAACATCACTCTTGATTTTTATTAAGATAGGATCAAACACTTGCTTCTCCTTAACCTCTGCACAAAGAGATAATCTAACCAATTCCTACACCATTACACCACCATTATTAGATTCCAAGATATAAACTCCAAGATTAGCCAAGCGATGAATATCCTTTACCAATTCCCGCTTGCCTTCTTCCACGTGAGTCAAATTCCCTATGAATAACCTATTAAGAGCATCAACAACCGTATTAGCCTTACCTGGATGGTAGTAAAGACTCTTATAATAATCCTTGAGAAGTTCAAGCCTCCTCCTCTACCTAAGATTAAGATTTTTCTGAATGAACACATACTAAAGACTCTTGTGATCAGAAATGATATCCACGTGAAAACCATATAAATAATGCTACCATATATTCAAAGCAAAAACAATCTCCAACAAATCCAAATCATGAGAAGGATAATTCCTCTTATGTACCTTTAACTGCCTAGAAGTATAGGCAATCACCTTCCCATACTGTATTAACATGCAACCAAGCCCTACCCGAGATACATCACAATGAAACACAAACCTATCATTGCCTTTCGGCAAGGTCAGAATTAGAGCCAAAGTCAACTTATCTTTCAACTTCTCGAAACTCCCTTCACAAGCAACCGACCAAGAAAATTTAACCTTTTTTTGTGTCAACTTAGTCAAAGGAGTAGCTATCAAAGAAAAGATTTCCAAAAACCGCCTATAATACATTGCTAAACCCAAGAAGTTCTGAATATCAGATGGAGTCATGGGCCTAGGCCACCTCTTCACTACCGAAAAACTTCTGCGGATCCACCATGATCACTTACTAGAAATAAATGGCCTAAGAAAGTTACAACATTTAACCAAAACTCACACATAGAGAACTAGCCATACAACTATTTTTCCTTTAATGTTTGCAACACCACACGGTGATTAGCATAATCCACCCCAGTCTTTGAATAAACCAGAATGTCACTAATAAACACAATGACACAGAGATCTAAATATTGCCTAAATACTCTGTTCATCAATTCCATAAATGCTATCAGAGAATTAGTCAACCCAAATGACATCACCAAGAACTCAAAATACCCACATCGAGTACAAAAAGCCATCTTAGGGATATTTACCACCCTAATCTTATGCTGATGGTACCCAAACTAAAGATATATCTTAGAGAACAACTTTGCACCCTGTAACTAGCCAAACAAGTCATCTATCCGAGGAAGAGGATATTTGTTTGTGACTATCACCTTGTTCAATTGCTTGTAGTCTATGTAAATCTAAAAGGAAACATCTTTCTTTTGCATAAACAACGCTGGTGCACCCCATGGAGAAATACTAGGATGAATAAACCACTTATCCAGAAGATCCTTCTTCTTAAATTCCCTCAACTTAGTCAGAGCCATTCTATACAGAGGAATAGATATTAGATGACTATCCAAAAGAGAATCAATGCCAAACTCTATTTCTATATCTGGAGGAACACCAGGAAAATCATATGGAAAGAACTCAGGAAACTCATTAACCACTAGGACTGAAGACAAAGATGGACCTTCTGAGTTAGAATCTTTAACCTAGACAAAGTGATAAAGACAATCCTCAGAGATTAACTTCAAAGCTCTAAGATAAGAAATAAACCTTGCCCTAGGAGCTAAGGAACTACCTTCCCATTCTATAAAAAGTTTACCTAGAAACTTAAAAATAACCTTATGGGTCCAACAATCTATAAATGCATAACAAGAATACAACCAATCCATACCTAGAATTACATCAAAATAAACCATATCCAACTTAAATTGATTTTCCAAGGTCTGCTTGCAACCAACAGATACCACATAGCCACTATAGACTTTCTTAGAAATAACCGAGTCACCTACCAGGGTAGAAAAAAAAGGATTCAAAATAACTTTTGGATCTAAATCAAAAGACATAACCACATATAGAGTCACATAAAAAAGAGTAGAACACGCATCAAGCAAACAATATACATCGTGAGATAAAATTTGTAACGTACAAGTAATGACATCAGGTGATACCTCAGATTCTTATCGGGACGCCAAAGTATACAACCTATTCTGACCAACACTAGGACCAAGAGTAGTAACAGAAGAACATGCCACACCATTAGGTGTAGGAGCATAAGATGAAGCCACAGGAATCTTATTTGCCCCTGTAGAAACCTTATTAATGTAATAATTCCTAAGCTGATGGCATATCTAGACACACTTAAAGCACTTGTCCCTTTCTTTCTCACAATAATCCCAATGAGGACGATCGCAAAATTGACAAAGAGGATACAAAAAAACTAAATAACCTCTGTTCACCTGAGATTGGGCACCTTGTGCTCGAGAATTATCACCACCTTGACGACGCCTATCTCTCAACTGATAAGAAGCACTAGCAGAAAAGGAGAAAGAACTCCCCCACTTCTTTTTATGCAAATATCCACCATCTCTACAACCTTGAGACTGAGCACCTCCCTAATTAGAAAACTTGCTCTACTTTTCTTGCCTATCCTTAAACTCTGTTTGCTTTTTTTTTTTCATCCTTAACCTGCTATATATGAATAGTCAATCTCAAGATATCCATATCCTTAATTAGCAAGGCATTCTTTCCCTCTATAAGAAAATGTCCATTCAACTCCAGAAGCAAACTTCCTCATTGTGGCCTCATAGCAGCCACCAAATTAGGAGCATACCATGATAGCTGATAGAACTTCAAGTCATATTTCTTTACAAACATCCTTCCCTACCTGAGGTTCAAAAACACTTCCATATTTTATTCCCTCAACTCTTGAGGAAAGACCCGATCCATGAAGGCATTAGAAAAGGCCTCCCACAACCCATCCTCTTTAATATTACCTCTATTCTTGTCCTACTCTTTATACCACTGATAAGCAACATTCTTGAGCTGAGAAGCTGCAAAGTTAGCCCCCTCTACCTTAGTAGCTTGCATCACCTGATAGATCTTTTCCATCTCATCAAAGAAGCATTTTGGATCCTCCTCCACCATCATCCCAGTAGAAGTTGGAGGACCCATATTCATAAATTGACCAACCCTTGTGGCCTCAGTAGACAAAGCACCAATCATACCCCGCTCAGCCTAAGGAACAACCAGTTGGGCAATGTAATAAATAGAATAACAAAATTCCATATTCATCACAATACCCTGAGAGACAAAAATAGAACTAGCCGAAATAGGAGAAACTCCAGCACCATCAAGAAAAAGACCATAAGATTTAAGATGTACTCCATATGTAGGATGTACCCCTTTAACATCATCCCCAGATGGGACTAAAGAATTTCCTTATGTTTCAGATCTAGGAGGTATGATGTACCAGACAAACAAACAAGGATTAGAGGATATTCCAGGATTGAAAACTCAAGATTGATTATAGAATACCAAGAAAGTGAAATATTACTAAATGCATTGTAGCCTCTCTCTCTTATAAGTATGGCACACTTCACACTCCTAAAAGAGACTCTACTCAACACGACTTTATGGACTTCCTAGTTGACCGTAAATCTAGGCTTTGATACCAACTTGACATGAGTCGACCTCGGTCCATGTGGTAATGGGCATCCTATGTCTACCCAAGACCAGGGACCTCCCCCTGTTACCCAACCCAACCACCGATATCTAGCCATAGATGAGCTGAATTTCAAATATATAACAAGATAGTGTTATTGCTCTCATTGAGACTGTAGGATAGGGTCATAACCGTTCCCAACCCAATCGAGTATGACCGTATTGCAACAACCGCCCAACCTTACCAATCAATCCATAAACCATAAAATAAAAGGAAATACTAAAACATAATATAGAAATCAATACCAAAATGTAAGAAGATGGAACAACAAACAATATTGTCTAATGACATCAACTCACCGACTTATTCCAATGCCTAGGCCAACAACAATATCGATCCCACCCATACCAACCCCAAGAAGTACCACAAAGCCACTATCTAAAAGTGTAAACAAATATGGTTGGCACATGCTCCCAACCATGGAAAAAACCAATATCAAAAATAAAAGAAAAATGTCTAAACAAATCTATAACATGAAATAATGCCTTCCAAAAGGATGGAAACTCCCCACTTCAGTCCAAATATTGAAACCGAATCAGTGTGCTAATCAAGAAGAGTAGAATGCCCGATTCCTATATAGCATGTATATACAACCGCCAGTAGATGGGGTATTCGATGACTGCTAACATGAATGTCAAGATATAGATAAAGTAATGTCAGTTATAAAACCAAGTGAAACCATGCATAATACATACAACCATGCATATATATTTAAGTGTCGAGAAAGGGAGTTGGGTTTAGCATGCTTTTAAAACCTTTACTTGGGTTGTGTAGCTTTGCCGTTTAACTCCCCCTGCTGAAAGGGTCCCAGTGCGTATAGCCATACTATCGGGAAATATACCATGGGATTACTAGTAAATCCCTCCAATATTAAACATGATACTTGCATGTGGTCCTCGAAGACCCCTCATATCGGCAAATATGAGTTTTCGGATTTGGTCCCCCCGGGACTGCCACCTTCCATGGCTTAGCTATATTCCCTGCCATTAATGCCCAATTAAAACCACGTCTAAAATAATCTATTTACCATTAATTAACCAAGGACAATTTTAGTGGTATCTTTATACCACCCCATTACTTGTATCTAATATCCATAGCCAAATAATTTAGGTTAAGGGGACCATAGGTTTCCTTCAAATTTCCATATTAAATCCACTTGGGAGACTTACATATTTTCCACAAGCTTAACCATTTAACCTTTAGCCTTTTCAAACTATCAAAACCATGCACAATTCCTTTACCTAGTTTAAAACATACAAGAATCCTATTAAAAGAAGCCAATGTAATAAACATATCTTCAGAAGCATTTTATGAAGCACCTTGGGGGCATAATCTAACCAAAACTTATTCCAAAGACCATTAGACCAATACCATGTAATCTAATTTTCCAAACCACCATTAATGCATATAAGAGAAAAATTAAAACCATAGGAAATCATAACCAAGCATTTAATATCAAAACCTCCTAATAATAGTTGAAAACCACAATCATGAAATAGTGAAACCATGAAATAAATCATATAACCTATGCCTTTAATCTAAATTACAATGAAGGAAGAGAATCATGCCTTATACCAAAGAATTAACGGAATGGAATCAACAAAGCAATCCCTAAAGAAATCCATAAGATGAAACCCTAGCCTTTTTGTCCCAAAAGCTCTTGAGAAAATTATAAGATATTTTGGAATAGTTTCCAAGTGTTTATAAATAGAATAATAGGGTAAATAACCTCCTAATTTTATTAGAAGTCATGGGTTCTAATTAGGGTAAGTAGGAAAATTTCAAGAATACCCCCACTTAAATCCATTAAAAACCCATCGCAGGGATACAACTGACTCTCATGAGTTGTACTCTCCTATACAATCGGTATCTCTTAATCGTATCCAAGTATCAAGCCTTGGATGAAACATTTTCCAGTATATGAATCATCCAACCAAGTTGTAACCATAACATATGATCCATATCCATAACCCGTATCCCTAGCAAAATAAAATACTAGGAGGATCAAACACTGCCCACCATAAGAGTCCTTGATATGACTCATATCAATCTTTACAACTCATACCCCTAAGTCGTGCCCATCCTAATAACCCAAACTATCCCACCAACTAAAACTAGTTCGCTTATAAGACCATACCACTTATACCTCAGTATACGACTCGTATCAATGAGTAGTATTGGGTCCAGAGAATAGATTTTCTAGGAAATTCTCTAAGGGTCAAAACCAATAATGTTTCACCACTCCCCTGAATTAATAACTTGTTTAAAAAACTTTAGGGTGCCAATTATTTCTCTAAGATAGACTTCAGATCCGGCTATCATCAACTTAGAGGAAGAGAATGTGACATTCCAAAAGTAGCCTTCAAAACTTGATAAGGTCACGTTGAATTCCTAGTTATGTAGTTTTGACTAACAAATTTCCCTGCTACTTTCATGGACTTGATGAACAGGGTGTACAAACAGTACTTAGACCCGTTCATCATAGTCTTCATTGATGATATCCTTGCCTATTCCCATAATGAGAATAATCATGCAGAAAATTTGAGAATTATGTCCCATACCCTTAGAGCTCATCAGTTTTTGGCAAGTTTAGTAAGTGCAAATTTTGGCTGAGATTAGTAGCCTTACTTGGCCAAGATCTATCTCTCTATTAGATATTTGGAGTTTCTTTGGTTTGGCTGACTATTACAGACTATTTTTTTGGAGGGTTTTCTTGTATTACATCCCTAATGTCTTAATGCTTCAGAGTTGGTCTTAATTGTGTTTTGATACAGAAAGGTAGGGTCATAGCCTACGTTTTTAGATATCTTAAACCTTATAAAAAAATTATCCTACCCATGATCTTGATTTAGCGGTAATTGTTTTCACCTTAAAAATTTAGGGGCACTATCTTTATGGGGTCCATTTTGATGTGTTCATTGGCCATAAGAGTTTATAGTATGTGTTCACGAAAAAAGATCTGAATCTTCATTAGAGAAAATGGCTTGAGTTATTAAAATATTATGATATAAGTGTGTTGTATCATCCTGGCAAGGCAAATGTAATGGCAGATACCCTTAGTAGATTTTCTATAGTTAGTGTTGCTCATGTTGAAGAGAATAAAAAGAAGTTACTTCATGAGGTTCATTAGCTTTCTAAATTAGGCGTTCCTTTGGTTGATTAAGATGAAGGTAGTGTATAGGTTCACAATAGTTCAGAATCTTCATTGATTGTCGAAGTGAAGGAAAAATAAGATAAGGATACTAGTTTGGTTAGGTTGAAAGAGGCAGTTAGAGATTAGAAAGTGGAGGTTTTCTCCCAGGGGGGAGGTGGTGTGCTTAGTTTTTAGAGAAGGTTATGTGTTTGGTGTGTTGATAGGTTAAGATAGTGAATATTTGCAGAAATGCATGGTGCCCGATATTTTATTCACCCAGGAGCCACTAGGATGTATCATATTTGTGGGAAATCTATTCGTGGAGTGATATGAATAAGGATATTGCAGGGTTTGTGGCTAAGTGTCCAAATTGCCAGAAGGTGAAGGTTGACCACCAAAGGCCTAGTGGTACATTGCTGGATTTTAGCATCCCCACTTTAAAGTAGAAAGTGGTGAACATTTATTTTGCAACAAGTTTTCCTCGTACGCATTGCCAACATGATTCGATATGGGTCATTGTGGATAGAATAACCAAGTCATCTCATTTCTTCCCACTTTTTACTTTGTACTCAGCTAAGGATTATACAAGGATTTATATTAGGGAGTTGGTTAAGTTGGACGAGATTCCATTATCCATTATTTCAGATAGAGGTACTCAGTTTTCCTCTCACTTTTGGAAAGCCTTTAAGAAATGTCTTGGAACCCAAGTTCAACTCAATGCAACTGTTCATCTTCAGAGAGGACCATTTAGACCTCTGAAGACATGTTGAGGGTATGTGCTATTGACTCTAAAGGTAGTTGGGATGACCACTTACCTCTGATTGAGTTTTCTTACAACAACAATTATCACTCCAGTATTCAGATAGCTCCATTTTAGGATTTCTATGGAGGGAGATGTAAATCTCCTATTTATTGGTTTAAAGTAGGTGAGGCTGCATTGATAGGGAAAGATTCAGTGTTTGAGGCAATGGAGAAAGTTTAGTTGATTCAGGACAGGCTGAAAATGACCCAAAGTCATTAGAAATCTTATACAGATGTGAGGAGAAGAGATCTTAAACTTGAAGTAGGTAATTTATCTTACTTGAAAATTTTGCATATGAAGATAGTGAAGAGATTTTTCAAGAAAGGGAAACTCAGTCACCGATATGTTGGCCCTTATAGAATTTTGAACCATTTTGGGAAGGTAGCTTATGAGCTTGAGTTGCCTGCAAATTTGGCATCAGTGCATCCGATGTTCCATGTTTAGTTATTAAATAAATGTATTCGTTATTCGACTGTAGTTGTTTATTCAGAAGATATGGACATTAAGGATAACCTTTCCTATTAAGAAGTCCCATTTGAGATAATTGATCGTCAGATTCATAGGCTAAGGAATAAATAAGTTCCCTTGGTTAAAGTTCTTTGGCGAAATTAGTTTGTTGAGGGAGCTATTTGGGTAGTAGAAGCAGATATGAGAACCAAGTACCCTTATCTTTTCTCTATAAAATCAAATTCAGCTTGAGGTAATGATTTTTATTTAGATTGAGTCTTTTTCGTTCTCTGTTCCAGTTATGTATCCATTCTCATGTCATTGCATGCATTCACAAAATTAGTTTAGTTCATGTATCATGTTTCAGACTAAGTTGTGTTATCAGGTTCCAAGTCATTCATGTTTAGTATATGATCTTAGTTTTCTTAGTACAGTACTCTCAGTCTAACCAATCTCATTCATGGATGAATGTTCCAAGGTGGAGATATTGTTATACCCCGTATTATTCATAGCTCTATTTAGCTCCTAGTTGCATGTATAAGGGGCTTAAGGCTTGAAGTTTTCACTAAGGGGCAATTCGGTCTTTTTCCCTAACCTCAATTCGTCTATAACACGACTTGGGGCATCTTTTAGTGCATTATTTTCCCTTCGCCTCAAAACCACTCTCAAGAAATCCCTCCTCCTTTCCCTAGAATAAATTCAATTCCTTTTTCTCCAAGTAATCAAGAATTCAAGCTCCCCAAGTTCTAAAACGTTTAAGAAATTCAAGGAATAGTGTTGCTTTCCCATGTTAAGAAGATTAAGGTATGTGGGAGTTCATCAATGGGTACCTTTCACCTATTGAGCCCCAAAACCTTCCCTTTTGAGTAAAGTATGAGTTTTTCCTCTATTATAAAATTTATTATGTTCAAGATGGGTTTAATTCATGCTTTCCTAGGTAATTTAAATTCAATTAAGGGCCATGTATGATCCGATGAAAGATTAGATTTTCTCAGGCTTTAAATATTATTTTTCCCATGTCTTATTCAAGTGCATTTCATGTTATATTATTAAATTATGATCTTAGTCACAAAACCATGTTGTTTTCACATGTTATAAGACATTCCCATGTTCAAGTTCATGATTCTCACATGATTGATGAAATGTCTAGGTTTTGGGATTGTTGAACCATGATTTCATACTATAGTTCTAAGCCTTAATACTGTTATTTACTCAGATATTTATGATCATGTGAGCGCTATTAGTTATGTAATAATATTCAGTTAAACTTAGTTCAATTCAGTACCAGTGTTATTTCAGTTGGGAGTAGGATTTAGCACCGAGCGAATGCAGGGATGGAGGCTTCCCCATCAGTTAGGCAAAGTCATTAGTAAAAATACCTGTATTATAAAACTACGTAGCCAGCGTAGGATAGAGGGGTCACTCGGTAGTTTAGGCTTGACTTCTTCTCAGGGGTCACCCATCAATTAGGCTTGACTCACTTGTCCTTTGGGACATTAGCCTTGTGGATCCACATCGTCAGCCATGTGTTAGTACCCGTTGCACAGTACTGACACCCTTTCAACTAGGGTTACAAGTTGGACCCCAATTAGCTTAGATTGGGGCATGTTGGTTACATGATACCTCCAATAGTATCAGTACAGTATTCAGTGTATCTCAGCTCAGGATTGCTTTTCCAAGTTTACAGATTTTTAGTTATTTAGTTATACAACTTTCAATCTTTCAAATTATACATTATTTAGTAATATAATTATACTTTGTCACGCTTCTCTGATCTTTCATGTTCATGAATTCATGCTCAATTATTTCATGCATTTCAGCTAGTACTCAACTCATATACTAGTACATTCAAAGTACTGACTATATACTTCTCTTTGTGCTATGTTGTCTTATAATATATGTTTGGATGCTCAGTTTCCCGAAGGTTCTTAGACAACTTGGTGTTACTCAGCAGTAGTATTGGTGAGTCCTCATCTATCGAGGATATGAGTTAATTCAGTACTTCCTTATGTTCAGTTAGTCGAAGTTAGTAAGGAGCTTGTCCCATCAACTCCTCATGATGCTTAGAGGCTTTTAGACAATCAATTAGACAGTTAGTCAGTATTAACAGTCAATTTAGATAGACAGTTGGTTTCTAGTATTTTATAAGATATTTCAGACTTACTTTGATATGTATTTTCAGTATTTAGTTTTACAGTACCCTATCAGCGTATCTTTCGCTCATGTATTATATTTCTACTTTAATCAGTGCTCATAGTAGGTACTAGCTCATGGGTTCGCTTGTGGCCCTTGTGGTCGTAAGCACCATTGTTGCGACAAGGGGGTAGCTTCGAGCTATGACACTATGTTTACCGATGAATGAAACCTACTTTATTTTTCATAACCAGCTTTATGTAGGTATTTTTTCACTCTAGGAATGGCTTTTTCAATCTTGGCCATTAGGTAAACAAAATTGTCTTTTCTATAAGCCTTCACCATTGAATAATACAAATCGCTAAGACTTACCTTACTCTTACGAAAGTAAGTGCAAATATTTTTCCAAAGATGATAAAATGTAGGAAAAACATTGGACATTTGAATATACAACACTTACAACTTTGATAATACTTTCGTTCCAATTAGATACAACACATATTGTCACGTTCTCCGAAAGCAGTTCTGAACTGGTTGAAAAATTATGTCCATAAGTCGTCATTCTTGAAATCCACAACTCCAAAAGCTAGTGGTAATATGCATCCTACTTTACGTATAAACAATATTAATAAAGGTCAACATAAACATTTTTTTAAAGTAAATTAGTATGGTGTGTTTACACAAAATTAAGGTGTATATACTAATCTTATTTTTATATGACACACAAAGTGTGTAAAATACTTATTTTTGTTTTTTCAATGTTAAAATACAAATCTCCATATACATTTTCATTTGCTATTACTATATAAATAGTATTACATATTAAAAAAAACATTAAATATACATGCCTGCACAATCCAAAGTACTTGACGAAAGGAAAGTTCCTTTATATGGTCCACTTAAATGAGCATCATTAACAACTACAACGGGTCTACAAAACTCCAAACACCTTATCATAGCATGTACTGCTATAAATAAATACATGAAACTATCCCATGACTTGTTCATTGCAATGTGTAGATTAGGATATACATTATTTAACATATAAATGTATCTCTTCATCTGTCGATAACTATCAGACAAACCACCCCTAAGCATCGCTATGACATGGTTATTTTCGTGCCAGGCCTTCATATAATTTATATCAACATGATATACAACTTTTATTTCTTCAATGATGTCTTCGGGCTTGAGCTTTTTCTTATCATTAGTTAGTTTAGGAGTGGTGAATTCACTTACAAAAGTAGTAGTCACAAAAATATTTTTCAGTACCTTATCACTCAAATGCACGTATTTTCTGGGTTAAATCTCCGAATGATAAAAACATTAATTTTCATGTAACTAGATGCTTACAACAACTATTTACAATCCTCATTATAACATCATAAGACATAGCTGAAAAAGATAAACTTAATATGATTAGTATTAATAACAATTTTTCAATATTTCATATTGTCTATTATATAATTTTTTTTTTAATAAAAATTGCGTACATATACACAATAACTTATCTATGATACATTACTAAATAGATTAGTACACTTGTATTCTTTTGGAAACCAAATTTTAAAAATCAAGGAGACACTACATAATGTTTTCTATACATATACATAACATAGTTATGTATATAACCCCATAATACATATTCTTGATATGTATTTAACATTGACAGTTTGACACAGGTAGTCATAAGAGATTTAATCATTTACATTTCAAAGTTATGTATATAGGATGTAATATACATAACATTGTTATGTATATAACATAAACTTTTTGTTGAAGCAAGTCACAACATTTTGCCATACCTAATTACAAGACAAATAAAATAGACAATCTCTTGTGTTCAACGAATTTAACATCAACATAATATTCACGCAACAATATGATATTGCGGTTGTATAAAAAAATTCGTATATATTTTTGTCAAACATGGTTAAAGTTTAAAGTGTAATACAGACAAATTTAAATAAAATATATCATAACAAAACTAAAAATAATACCTCTTTTGTATGAACGTTGGTCCTGAAATTAAGTCCAAACATCACCAAAATAGGTGTCGATTTGTCCTTATATATCTGTTTCACCTTCACATCAATACTCTTGCTATCAGAGTTAAAGTTTTAAACATCAAACTGTAACACATACAAACAATATTGATTTTGTGTCTCAACGATAGAGAGAGCCAGAGCATCTGATTCAAACCCCTCAACACAAACCACAGATCCAACTTTTCTATCAAATTGGATGTCCTCTACATATTTATTAAATGTTTATATACATAATGGGTACATTACGAGCCAAGTTGAGATTTATTCAACTCAACACACAACCTAACACCATTATCATTCAAGATACTAATAGGCGATTCATTGTCGTCAACAACATAACGAACATCGATAGATTTTCGAGCTTTGTCAATGTCTAATTAAACAACAATTGAAGAACTCAACCTCAAATAAGTTATTGATTCTGCGACAACAATCTCTTCACTTTTATACTTTACATATTCTATTTTGTTTTTTCATTCACCAGAGTGCCTCACAATAATTATAATATTCATCTTCTTAAATACAAATAAAATTATTTCTTTCTTCAAAGAGTAAAAAAATCAGTGATCAGATTATTTGTGATTTTTATATTTTGGTTGATTTACTTTTTATGTATTTGTTGTTTTCACAATTTGAATTAGTATAGTTGTTACATAATTTTAGGGATGCAGTAATTCACTTTTAATATTGCTGCATTAATTGCGTGATTAATAGAAGGAAAATTCATTATTTTTCTTTTTAAAGGCGTTAACAGATTTTCATAGATAAAGGTTTTGATGTATATGTCAGAGTTGTTATGTATATTAATCAGGAGAGAGAATAAAATAATTAAGAGAGTGGAAGTGAGTGCAAATAATCCTAATAGGGTTGGGATTTATGGTATTTATACTTATTTAATACAGGAGCTTTGTGCTCCCACTTTTATTTTTATTTTTTTCTATAAAAAAAAACTCCTCTATAGATTACTTAATTGGTAAAAAAGAGAGAGATTTGATGATAAGTTGAGTTCCACTTATTGGCTTTTAAGAGTTGATGTTTGCTTACCCAAGTACTCTTATGGTTACAAATATTGTTAATATTGTACCCAAGGGTGTGACCAAATGATTAATAAAGTGTCATAAGAACCATGAGGCTTCAATTTCAAATTCCAGCAAAAACAAGAAATATTAGGTAATTTCTTCACATTTGTTCTAACATTATTGGTGGTGGAAGGTGGAAGGAATCTAGTGGAATTAATTAAGGTGCGCCCAAAAGCTGGTTCAATATCATAAAATTATCATACGATAATGGTAATTGCCAAAGGACCTATTCTTTCTACCATATATGTGATCATTTGTCCTTAGGACTTTGGTTGCTTTCCCAAAGAACCTACAATAGGCCCATTTGGAAAATCCTAGTTCAATTAAAACAGTGAACGAGACTACATTCACCTATTATTATATTTTCTTGAAACATGAATTTTGTTGTAATCACTTGATCATTAGTAAGGTCTTATCTACAAGAATAATTTAATATCCTACTACTTTTTTTCTCATTACTTACAAGAATAATTTAATATCCTACTACTTTTTTTCTCAGAGTCAATTAGCATGTTATTATTGTACATGTTCTTGTTGTTTTTTACCAAACAAAATGCTATCCTTTCTTAGTATCATAACTGATAGATGTTCCTATGTTGTGATACTAATAAAAGTTGATCTTTTGGTGCTCGAAAAGAATCATCCGATTGAATCAGAGAAACATACTGGAAGAGAAACTTGGAAATGTAAGAATACTATTTGGATCTTTGTTGATGGTAATAAAGTTCTATTGGTAAGTACTGCACTACTCAAACACCACAATCAGTCATCAAAGCATACCTATAGGTCATATAAATTTTATCATTGTGATGAATTCATCATATATACAGAGTGCAAAAAAGAACATAGGTTTTGTCACCGCTCTATGGAGGAAGGCATTAGTTATCATGATGATTTGATCAATGTGAGTTGGAAGTGCTATGATATTCTTTTTGTAAAGTATGTTTTCTTTTCATGTTTAATTTCGTTAATTATGAGTATGTTTTACATATACGACCTATTAGTTTTAATTTGTTCTTCATATTCAAAAGGAGAACTCTTCTAATTGATCAACGTGACTCATAATGAAAGTATTTATTAGAATCAGTTGCTAGTGGAACTAGATTAGAAATATCGATATCCTGTCAGCTCTTACACAAATTTTAACCTATTCAAATTATCTAATTACTATACGGGTTCAGCTTCATCAAAACCATTCATTAGTTGAAAAATAGTACATAAAACGATATCACTAATTTAAGCTTATTTTTTTTTTGGATAAAGATGGTATCCGACAACAGAATAGGAACAAAACTAATCAATAGGTCAAATGTTGGTATGTTGGCTCAGAGGTCATTTGAGCATTGTAAAATAACATGCTATTGGAAAATATGAAATCAAGAAATCTTTCTGAAACCTTTCATGCTTCCCTTATTGCATTTTGAGCAGAAACATTGAGAAAAAATTGGATCTTTGTCCAAATGGATTATCATTGAGATCAACACTTAAAGGACATATGATCAGATTTAGGATACACCGTTGATGGAGGATGGCATTTATACGAAATTATCATAGTACTTCGTTTGCTATAAGTTATTAAGTTATATGTAGCATATACTTTTATTCCATAAGTGATGTCTAGAATCTATCAAAATATTGTCATTGTTGTTATGTTCATGACCATGATATCTCTGATAATCACATATTTTATGTGTCTAGTTAGGAAATTCTGCTAATTATTTATTTATTTTTCTTATAAGAAGTCACTAGTAATTACAGTGAATCAGAAGCAATTTTGTCAATCTAAAAAGAAAAGCCAATATCTTAAAGGAAGGAGGATCAACATACTATATTGAAAAGGAGTTTAGGAAGCTCCTTATACTCTCAGAAGTTGATGGACATGGTATATAATCTGATCTAGTGAATGTTCCATGCAACATAAATTTTTGTTCATTCATATTTATGAACTCCTCCCCACTCTTTCTAAGAGGAGAAATTAGTGCTAATTGATACATAGAGTAGCTTGCTAATAAGCTGACATTGAAAATCATCTCCAGATATTGTGTGTACGAATATCCTATCATTTTCTTTGATTTTAATATCTTGGGTTATAGGAGAATTTATTTTTGACCAAGTGGATAGAATGCTTCGTCCAATCCTAAACATTCCATTTTTGTGACATGTTCTTTATGTAGATATTTTATCATTGTGTTAGCAATTCTCAGGAACTAAATCTATCTGAGACTAATCATAAAATATTGTGCCATTGTCTGAGTAATGGTCAAGTTACTATTATGTGGCTATGATTAGTATTATACTTCTCATTTCTTTAGCAAAACATATTTATGATCAACCTTTTTCTTGTATTCATGGTGAATATGTTATTTGTTGCTTCCATTTTTTGGGTGAGGGGGATTAAATTTTCATGTGAAGATAAAGAAGAATGAAAAAAATGAAGGGTGCACCGAGGATGTTTTCATTTCTTGATGTGTGAAGGTTGCAGTTTATGCGTATGTTTTGGATGTGAAATATGTTTCTCAAGCTGCAGTTGCAAGACATGCATTGATTTCACAAAGACTACTTTAGTTAGAGTCCATTTGCATTATAAGATGGCTTGAGGTTAGAGTCCTCTTGCTCGATATAAACTAAGCAAGAGGAAGGTTAAAGTCCTCCATTTTATGGTTCGTTTTTAAGTGCTTGAAATGCATCCTAAGGCCTTATTATCTTTTAAAACTTGGTGTATCCATATGTATTTATATTTCTATGTATATAAATGTGGTATTGAATAATGACACTAATTTATCCTTACCGTTTAGTTACTTGCTAGCACTCGAATCACTAATAGTCTTTAGATTCTGTGTCCCCACGTGACACGAGGTCTAGAGCATCTTCTTCTCTTCCTTTATAGTGATCACATATTCAGGTGGTTTGAGTATTGACATCGAAGTGGTAAGGTTATATCTTTCGAAAGGTATACATTTTTTGGTCTTCTTAACTTATGTCATACACTTATTTTGGATTTGGTTTTTCTATTGTTAGGGGTTTATCCCGACATATTATGGACATTGGATTGGTAGAAGCTTGTGGATGACTGTGTACATAGGTAGATTGGATGTTGAATCGTGATATTAATGAATGGATAGACTTTCTTTAGTTATGATTGTTAGTTTTGTTTCTACTATCTTATTATATATTCAAAGCTTGTCTGACACTTATGTATTGATGTGCTAGGTAACTTGGGTTAATGGGGCGATCTCGGGTCCTTGTTGGAATTGAGATACCCATATGACAAGGCCCAGATTTAGGATGTGTAAATTTGGTATAAAATCCTAGGTTCATGGTCAGTTGGGTGTCCCCAAAGCCTTGTCAATTAAGCCTATTTTATGGATATGTAATGCACCACACTTATAAAAGAGTGGCTACAAGGCATTTGGGAATGTTTCATCTCTTTTTGTCTAATTTCAAGCTATAGATTTTAAGGTCTTGGATCATTTTGATTTTTGTTTTCTCATCTTTCAGATCATTCCTCAAAGAAGATCTAAAGTCCCTACAAACTATTCTGTCCCAACTGAAGATGATGTTGTTAGGACTCGCTCTACTTATAGAATCCATACTCCGCCTAGGGATCCAGTACCTGATGTTTCGGGAGCTACACCGATTCCTACTAGTACTCCTTCCATTCTTTAGTCTAATATGTCAAATCCTGAGTTTCATCAATTGATTCATATGATTACTCAATTGGTAGCTTCTCAGGATGAACGTGGTGCATCTTCTACTCTATTTTCTTATAATACAAGGGTTGGCCAGTTTATAAGGTTTAGTCCTCTGACCTTTACTGGTGATAAGGTAAAGAAACATCCTCAAGTTGTTTTCGGATAAGATAGAAAAGTTTTTAGAGTCATGCATGCCCCTAGTGTAGGGGGGTAGAGTTTTTATCTTATTAGTTGAAGAGCGTGAGAAACTAATGGTACGATAAGTGGGAATGGATAAGGGGTGATATTGATGAGTCATCTTTGTGGGAGGATTTTTCTAATACTTTTCAGGACCATTTCTTTCCTCTAGTGTAAAGGGACGCAAAGGCGGAGGAGTTTGTTAATCTTATGCAAGGAAAAATGTCCTTCAAAGAGTATTCCATGAAGTTTTACCAATTGTCTAGGCATGCTCTTGAGATAGTGTCGGATATGTGGGCTCGGATGAGAAAGTTTACCTTAAGATTGTCTTGTGAGTTGGTCCTTGAGTGGAAGACATCTTTGTTGATCAAAGATATTGACATCTCTAGGTTGGTTATGTATATGAAACAAGTGGAGAAGGAGTAAAAATATGTTGAGTTTAGCGAATGGAAAACGAAGAGATTTAGTCCTTCTAAACAAAGTGGTAGAGATGGTGGTATGTGGATAAGAAAGATGTGGGGAGTTTCGGTTCTTTATCCTCGACTAATGCTCTTTACCCGAAGCCATTGGGTAATTATCGGTCTCAATTTGGTGGTGGGTTCCGAGCATAGAGTGCCTAAATTCAAGTTATTGGGGCTTAGTCGGCTTTATCCTACCCTCCTTATAGATTTTATGGCCAGCATCATTATGGCTAGTGTGAGAAGGAAAGGAATAAATGTTTTAGATATGGTCAGATTGGGCATATGCAGCGAGAGTTCCCCTCTCTAGTGTCTTCTTGGGCCAACTGGGCCCTTATATCTACATTATCTGCTCCTACACCAAAAGGTGCTGCTTCTAATTTGATTTCTATTTCTACTACAGCACTGACTGGAATCACTTATATACACTTACTACTCGCAAAGAGTCTGAGGTGTATCCAGATATTGTTATGGGTATGTTGAGACTTTTCTCTCGTGATGTGTATTATTTGGTTGATTCGGGGTCCACTCTCTCTTATATGACCCTATTTGTGGCTATATATTTTGGTTTTGGTCTTTTGTGTTTGTCAGTTCCTTTTTTTATTTCTACCCTCGTAGGAAACTCTGTGGTTGTTTAAAGAGTCCATAGGGTGTGTGTGTTAGTTGTTGGTATTAAAGAAACTCTGGTAGACTTGATATAGTTAGACATGGTCAATTTTGATATTATTCTATGGATGAATTGGTTGTATTCGTGCTATGCTTTCTTAGATTGTCGGACCCGTAGGGTCACATTTAATTTTCCTAATGAGCCTGTCATTGTATGGGAAGGGTGTTCTTCAATTTCAAAGGGGGGGAGGTTCATCTCATATCTTAGAGCCAGAAAGATGATTTCTAAGGGGTATATGTACCATTTGTCTGAGTTAAAGATTCTAAATCAGAAGGTCCTTCTCTAGAATATATTGTAGTGGTTAATGAGTTCCCTGACGTCTTTCCCGATGACCTTCCTGATATTCATCCCAACAGGGAAACTGATTTTGGGATTGATCTTGTTTTATACACTCATCCAATCTTTATCCCTCCTTATAGAATGGCTCTGACTAAGTTGAACAAGATTAAGGACCTATTGAAAGATCTCTTAGAGAAAGATTTTATCTGTCCTAGCGTGTCTCCTTGGGGTGCTCACATGTTGTTTGTGCATAAGAAGGATGGTTCCCTTCGAATGTGCACTGATTATTGTCAGTTGAACAAGGTAACCATAAAGAATAGGATCGATAATTGGTTTGATTAGCTTCAAGGTGAAAAGTATTTGTTTAAGATTTATCTTAGGTCTAGTTATCATCAGCTTAAGATTAGGGAGGTGGATATCCCTACGACTGCCTTCAGACCCGATATGGTCAAAGTGAGTTCCTAGTATTGTCTTTTGGGTTGACCAATAGTCTGGCGACATTCATGGATTTGAGGAATAGGGTTTTTCATTCGTTTTTGGATTTGTTGGTCTAAGACATCATTGATGACATCTTGGTCTATTTTAAGAGTGAGCTGTATCATATCGATTACCTCTGTGATGTGTTGAAAACCTTGAAGGATCATTGTTTGTATTCCAATGTCTAAAAGTATGAGTTTTTGTTGAAAGCTGTGACTTTTCTTGGTCATGTTATCTCTAGTGAAGAGATCATGGTGGATCCAAAAAAAGTTGTGGTGGTTAAGAAGTGGCCTGGAACTGCAAGTCCAACTGATATTCAGAGCTTCTTGGGTCTAGTCGATTACTATAGGAGATTTATGGAGAGTTTTTTGATGATATCATCCACATTGAATAAGTTGACCCAAAAAAAGGTTAAGTTCTTATGGTCGGATGCGTGTGAGGGTAGATTTGAGGAGCTGAAAGATAAATTGACTACGGCTTTAGTTTTGACCCTTCCTTAGGGCAATGATGGTTTTGTTATGTATTTTGATGCTTCTCATATTGGGATTGGTTAGTATTGATGTAACATAGCAGGGTGGTGCCCTATGCCTCTAGGCAATTGAAAGTTCATCAGAAGAACTACCCTACTCATGATTTGGAGTTATTGGTCGTGGCCTTTGCATTAAAGATTTGGCGTCACTACCTCTATGGGGTTCATGTTGACATATTTTCTAATCATAAGAGCCTACAAAATGTGTTCACTCAAAGGGAGTTACATTTCATGCAAAAGAGATGGCCTGAGTTGCTAAAGGACTACGATAGAAGTCTCCATTACTATCCATGTAAAGCAAACGTTGTTGCTGATGATCTTAGCAGATTATCCATGAGGATTTTGGATCATGTTGATGAGGATAAGTGATAGTTGGTGAAGGACATTCACCGATTTGATAGTCTTGGATTTCATCTCACAGACTCGAAGGATGGTGGTGTATTCGTGCATCTGATATCACAGTCATAGTTTGTTTTATAGATATAGGAAAATCAACTATTGGATCCTGACTTGATGAAGATTAAGAGTAATGTCGAACAACAAAAGGTTGTTGACATTGTGATAGGTGGCGATGCTATCCTGAGGTACCAAGGTACGCTATGCATTCTCGATGTGAATGGATTGAGGGAAATGATTATGGCCGAGGCGCATAGGTATCGGTATGCTATTCATTTCGATTCTGCAAAGTTGTATCATGATCTTAGGGAGTTTTATTGGTGGAACAATATGAAATGAGATATGTCTAAGTGTATGGTATGTTAACAAATGAAAGTTGAGCACTTGAGACCTGGTGGTTTGTATTAAGAGGTAGAGTTTACTGAATGGAAGTGGGATGTGATTAATATAGATTTTATTATCGGTCTTCCCAGGTCTCGAAATCAATGTGATTTTATTTGGGTCATTGTGGAAAGAATGACCAAGTCCACTCATTTTTTCTTGGTGAGGATGAGTTATTCCATGGAGGATTATGCTATGTTATATCTTGCTGAGATTTTGAAGTTTCATGGTATTCCAGTTTCTATCATTTTGGATCGTTGTACTCCATTCTTCTCTCATTTTTAAAAGTCATTTCAGAAAGATTTGGTAACTAAGGTGTGCCTTAGAACCGCTTTCCACCCACAAACGGATGGACAAGCGGAGAAGACTATCCAAATATTGAAAGATATGTTGCATGCTTGTGTGATTGATTACAGTGGTAGTTGGTATGACCACTTTTCTTTGATTGAGTTTTCATATAAAAATGGTATGGTTCCTTTTGAGGTGTTTTATGGTAGGAGATGTCGATCTCCTATAGTGTTGTATAGGGTTGGTGAGAGTAAGATTTTGGCTCTAATTTTATTCACCAAGCCTTGGAAAAGGTGAAGGTGATTCGTGATAGGTTAAAAGTTGCTCAAAGTCATCAAATGTCCTATGCAGATGTGAGGCATAGGGATTTGGAGTTTAATGTTAGCGATTGGGTATTGTTGAAGGTATATCCCATGAAGGGAGTAATGTGGTTTGGTAAGAAGGGGAGGTTGAGCCCCCAATATATTGGTCCATATTTGATCTTGAAGAGGGTTGTTATTATTGCCTATGCATTAGAGTTTCCCTCTAGTTTGAGCTCCATCTATCCGGTATTTCACGTGTCCATATTGCGGAAATGTATAGGTGATCCTTCATGGGTTGTTCCCTTAGAGGATGTTAGTGTGTCAGACTCTTTGTCCTATGAGGAGGTCTAGGTGAGGATCTTGGATCGGCAAGTTCACCAGTTGCGAACAAGATAGGTGGATTCGGTAACAGTTTTATGGAGGAACCAGACATCTGAGGAAGCTACTTAGGAGGTGGAAGAGGACATTATAACGCCTCAAAAATCTATCCCGAGACGTCACACAGTGCCTAGGACCACAAGTGATCCCATGCTAACCAATCTACTGGCATAACTCATAAGCAACTGAATAATATGTATAAAATGACTGAGTTTATAGTGCGGAAATATAATAACGTGGAATCTGTGAAAATACAATACTGCTACAACTTTTACATTTTGTTACAGTTTGAAAGAGGGACTGAAATACATAACTGACTCTAACTGACATCTGTGAAGCCTCTACTTTAATGACTATAGATAGCTGGGACGCAACTCTAGCTACCACTAATTAATACACATAAGTAAGGAAGTAAGGTACATAAATAACATCTACCTAAAATCCCCGAAGTAGGAGGACTCATCATCTACTGGATGGAATCTGTAACTGTCTAATTTTGACTGTACATGCTATAACTTGTACCTATATTATGACACAACATACACCACTAAAAGGTGGCAGGAGCATTACAATGTCTGAACGACATCCTCTGTAATTCATAGGTACCATAAGGGCATGTAGACAAAGTCTTCTCTTATTCTTCGAGGCAAAGGAAATCTTATTGTATCCTGAATAACCTTCAATAAAATATTACCAACCCTTATTTACAAGTCTGTGTAGTATCTGATCCATAAATGGCATAGGAATATGGTCTTTTTATGTCTAAGTGTTCAACTTTCTATAGTCCATGCACGCTCTCTATCTAGTAACTTGCTTCATAGAACTAACTCATTCTTCTTATTTGAGACTATAATGATCCCACCTTTCTTAAGTACAATTGAATCGGGCCCACCCACTTGCTTTTTGTAGTGGGATAAACCATGCTCGCATTTAACCACTTTATGATCTCTTTAATTACCACCTCTTGCATAGGTGGGTTCAAACAACGGTGGTTCTCGACATTGGGAATAAAATCCGATTCATGCTGAATTTTATGATTATAAATCCAAAGTGAAATCTCCATAATATCTGCAATAGTTTCTTTGATGACCCTTTTAAATCTCTGTAAAACTTAAAATAATTGCTCGATCTGTGTATCCAAAAAATCAGCTGCAATAATGACTAGCAAGGTATTATAAGACCTCAAAAATTCATAATTCAAGTGACATAAGAGGGCCTTTAATTATAAGATTGGTGGCTCCTTAATAGATGGTCAAGCTTGTGCAGTCGCTCTATTCTTCACCAAGTTTCTCCTCAATGGTCAGACTTACTGCATCATCCTTAATAGTGTCTATCATAGACACCACTCTCATGTCTTTTGGGTGCCGCATTGACTGACCCACATTAAAAGTAACTTGTTCATTATTGATCTTGAATTTCATATGTCCCATCTCCATGTCAACCAGTGCCCTACTCATAGCTAGGAAAGGCATTGCTAAAATAATAGGAACAATAAACTCAACCTCATAGTAGAGAATTACAAAATCAACCAGGAATGTGAAGGAACGTACCTTTCCCAAGACATAACATAGAACGCCAACCGACTTCTTCATAGTTTTGTCGATCATCAACAATCTCATCTACATTGGCTTAGGAGTTACTGACCCTAACTTCTTGTACACAACCAATGGCATCAAATTAATACTAGATCCTAAGTCACACAACGCTCATGAAAAGTTCAGGGACCCAATAGTTCAAGGAATAGTGAAAGCCCTAAGATCTTATTTCTTCTCAACTAGATACCAGGAATCAATAGCACTTAAATGGTGCATATTATTAGCGGGCTCAAAAGTCACCATCCACATCTTTATCACTAACTCCTTCATGAACTTTCATAATCGGGGATTTGTTCCAATGCTTGAATAAGAGAAATATTAATAGATAATTACTTCAACATTGACCTGAACTTTGGATACTTTCATTCCTCTTATTTCTTCTTCAATATTTATGGAAAAGGTATGGGAGGTTCGGGAATAGTCTTCAATGCAGACTTAACTTTCTTTTCTTTACCTTTATCCATTTTTATATATTTGTTGATACCCTTTAATTTTTGTGATGACTAACCACTAGTCATTATCTTTTTAGATTCTTATTTGGGACCCTCATCTACCTAAACAACATCATCATGAACCTTATCAACTACAGGTATAGGGTGATCAATTGTCGAATTCCTACTCCGAGTGTTGATGGATAAAAAGTGTCTGTCCTTTCTTAGATTCTGCATAGTGTTACTCAGAAGAATGCTAAATTGACACTGTTTTAAAATAGTTGACATCTGACTAAAATGTTTCTTAATATGCTTAATTGCAGTAGCATGCAATTAAACTTTTTGGCTTAGACTTGAAATATCTGCCATAATCTCCTTAAGGAATTTCTCTTGGTTTTTTTGAACCTTTGACCAGCTTAGCAAGCAGTGCTTCCTTCCTTAAATTAGAATCAAGGTTCCCTAGTGGAATATAAGTACCAATTTTCTCTTTATAACATCTTTTCACCTAAAATTACCATCTCTTTCTGTACCCTGATCTCGATATCTGTCCCCATAATAGTTTCGAGCTTGATTACCTTGCCTCGAGTTCTAAGTATCTTTATTAGAACCTTGGTCCTTGGCTCAAATATCCATCATCTCTCTACCCAAGTAACTAGTCTATTCACCAACATCCAAATATATGACCTTGGAGCCTTACCTTGAACTCCAACAGCATTAACCTTTTTTGAATTCATCATTGGGAATTGCTTAGCCAGTAACCCAATCTTCATCCTCATTTATTCAATATCTTGAGCAACTATATCATCTATAATTCTCTGCTCACTGGAACCACCAATAGCATAGGTACCGAATCCTCTTTCTGTTTCCTGAGTATGCCACTTTTAATTGGTATTAGAGACCCAATCTTTGATTTATGAAGCTAGCTCCAAGAAAAGGCTCATGAATTCTCTACCCATAATAGTGTTTTCCACAACTTTGGTGTTCACATTCAGGGCTCTATAGAATTTTTCAAGAAAATTCCTCCCTCAAATTCTATGTTTGTTTCATAATGTGCATATTCGCGTTGTCACTGGCAAATCGACAAACACACCCTTCAGATATAGTAGTTAAATCATTGCATTTGTGATATCAAAAATCATCCCTTGGGGTAATGCAGGAGGGAGGATAAATCCATTCTTTATGGGATTAACATACCCCAAGTATTCCTCTAGATCATCATATGCTAGAAAGTAATAAAAAATTTGGAGTACTTGAGTTCTATCTTTTATTGCTCCATTGAGTTTTGCTCCATGCTAAATTCTTATCTAACTCTGGCTTCTTATACTACATGATGGGCAACAACCTCTCTTATTTCATTAGCTAATTACGAAGCTATAGTTTGCTCAAATGTCTCTTGCATACTAGGTGGATGAGGATGATTCAAGGCCAATCGATCATCTTGAGCTTGCTCATAATGAGCTTTGCGATCATATTCCAACACCCTACAATAATGTCATTGGGTTCTTCCAATCTTTAGATAAAGTGGGAACAAGTAATTACCTTGACTTTAAGTGTTAGGCATACACCGTCATATGCCCCAAGAATAATAGAAAAGTAAAATTGAAAAACTTCAACAACTTCAATTAATTAATCTGTAACCGTATTCCACAACAACGACAACAAAATTTGATGTCGCCCTAACTATACCTCCAAGAAAGTGTAATGCAGTTTTTGTTGGATAAAGAACCAAAGTACAGTCTGGGGCCAAACTCACAAGGAAGAGGCCAAATTTATCTCACAAACTTGTTGAAGTAGCCAGAAAGTGAAGAAAAGTAAATGAGGGGATTTTATAGAAAAAATAAAGTATTAATAAGTCTTGATCTCTTTTTGTTGAAATCATTATGAGATGAATACTAGGACTGTGTTCCCCTTATCTTTTAAGTTAATATACTTATCATGCTCTATCCAACTATCTCACTGCCTAGCTTGCAGAATTTGACAAGCTATATATCACCAACCATTTTGTGAATACCTTTGGTAATTTTCACTGTTCACCTTATGGGTCTCAGAGTGTCACCTTAACAACCCTTGTCTTTGATCCAAGTTTAACTATCTCCTTTGAGGTGTCAAGTTAATTAGACGAGGGTTGGTAGCCTCAAATTATTATTGAGATCTTTTTTTCCTAATCTTAACCTTTTTTGTGAAGATGATCTTAAATACAAGCAAGTTGTTAACTTCTGTAGTAGTTATGAAAGAAAAAAAACACAAAGAAGATCACAATGCATGCATAAACACTGATTTAGAAAGACCTTGCACTTTCCCTACTTTGTTATTCCACTAGGGTTCCCACAACCCTACTTAGGTTGTTTTTCCTCTCATGATTTTAAGAATAATCTTAGAATTTAATATAGAAATCATAAGAATAATCTTGCAATAATTTAAGAACAAAACCTAAAATCTCAAATTATTAATCAATCCAAAAGATCAAGAACAAAGGAATTCAAGATCAAAAGTTGAATTCCAAAATAAAAATAGAGTTGTGAATATAAAGAGTACGTAAACTAATATAAGAACATCAATAGGGTATTTATATATTACATCAGAACCCTAAAATCCTAACAAAAATGAATAAGATAACTGGGTCGGTGACCACTTACAAACCCACTTATAGGACGTAAGTGGTACTTACAGACCCCTATGTGGGTTACAAGTTCAAGACAAACTTTAGACATACTGAATTACTTATATGAAGGAACTTATGATAAGATTAAGGGATACTTGTGCCCCATAAGTGGGTGTCATAACTCTTAGAGAGAATCTTCATCTTTGAAAATTTCATAGCCTTCTCCCCCTGATACCTACTAGGCCTCTTACATGACTGTAAGTTCCACCTACGACCCATAAATGGGCTCGTAAGTGATGCCTTTTGAATACTTCAACTCTTTTCTTCTTTTTTGCTCCAAAACCCATCATTCTACTAAACAAACACAAAACACATCATATATAACAAAACAAACATGAGTAATTGTCTATTTTCTATTTTTTAGCATCGAAAATGTCATGAAACCATGGTATATAAGACTCCATGAAATTTCACCAACTCTATAAGGTAAATTCTAGCATAGTCCTCAACAACCCAATTAGAATCATGTTTTCGATGAGTATGAGACAACCAATAATGTAGTCCATATTAACCACGTCCTAATTCAAAGTAGGAATACTGATATCCTAAATCATACCACCAAGTCTCTAATTCTTAACCTTAAGCTGCTAACCATTTAGATACTTAGCCACAAATTCTGTGATAGCTCTTTTTATGCCATTCCATTGATAGACATTTTGTAAGTCATGGTACATCTTAGTGTCCATAGAGTGAATAGAATATTGAGAATTATGAGGTTTTTATAGCATTTGCTATCTCTTATACCATGTGAAAGCTACTCCTTACGACTGTTAAGCAACCAAGTCAGAACTTTCAGTCGGAGTGACACCCATGATCTCTGTATATTTTTGAAAACTATCCATGAGCTCTTTTGGATCCTCTTCAAACTTAGACATAAAGAATACTATGGGATTTATTTGAGTGAAGTCTTAAACTATGTTTGTTGCCATATTCACTACTGGGTTTGTTGGTGCAATAGCATATTGGTTATTTTGGGTGATCATGGACTAGGCTATCACTATGATAGAAACCCTAAATTTATCATAAGAGATTTGTTCATTCAGAGGGTTTGCTGGAGCTAGTGGTGGCACTTGCTATTTCCAGTTCTTCCTTTTGTTAGTTCTTTTGGGAGGTATATTCTATAAGAATATAGAGCATAAGTCAAAAGAAGGTCATAATATAGTTCACACCCCATCACACAATATAACCAAGAAAAAAGTAAAACTTTTCCTTAAATATTTCAACTCTCACTAATAAGTGTGGCGTGCTTCATAACCTTAAATAGCACTATACTCAATGGGCCTTTTAGAAAACCTAGGGCAGTATAGATTCGGTGCTATAATACCAAGTTTGTCATTACCAGAGACTACCCCCTAGTCGCAACATTCTACATAAAGTCATATGTGACCCTAAGCTAACCCATGGCCTGTCATGACACTGAGAATACTGAAGTAACTAATATAATTTTGTGCAAAAGCTATCTGAGTTTAAAACAATGAAGCTAAAAACCTAATCGATGTAATATTTTGAAAGCCTCTAAATAAGATAAGTTACTGGGACTATCCCCCAGCTAACTCTAATATTCTGAAACTAAAATAATACAAAAAATTAAATTATGATACTAGCCCTCGAATTATGAGGACTCACCAATGTACTAATTCTGATAGGGGTGGGGATAGTATTATGCTTGGTCTAGATTCTATGTGTTCAAACCAATATTTATGCAATTAATACTTTGAATGTACTAAGAATGTGACACATGCACTACACTATGTAAGTTAAGAATACTAAAAAAATACGAGGAGATGAACATAATCTAAAAACTATAGATTTATGCAATAACCTTGTGATAATCATGAACCAATATAATTTACCAAAATAACTAAATTTAAGGCATATGAGGTCTGAAAAAAAACTTTGGGAGTTACTATTAACCGACATACCCCTTCTAAGCTAACCCTAGTAGTACGTTGCAAAGGGTATACACACTAGCTAATGTGGATCCATTAATATGATTTCCAAAGAACTATAATGTCAACCTATGATGGCAACGTAGTTATGGGACTTGGGTTATATGATCCCATATCCTCTTAGTGCTTATGGCTGGGAGGATCAATTGGAGGTTCTATGAACATGAATAGATGATCCATGGTATGTTATTGGGATCAACTCATTATCTTTCCTTGGTTCATGACTTTGAAGATCAAACGAATTATATTTAGGATTCACAATCGTACCTAAGATCATGGTTTCAAGGAATGAGCTTGATTTCCTCTCATAATTGGTAGGCTTACTTGTGAAATTTCAGGTTTTAAAGGTTGTTTAAAGTAGATGAGACCATTATACAGATGTATAATGTAATCACAGTCGTATTTTGTCTTGTTACATCTCACTGCTACACAATGATTCACTAAAATTTCCATAACATTTTACTTTGATATCAGCTTAAGGCAAAACTGGATGCTTTGAAAAGATAATTCAAATATTTTTCAATTGATTGATCTGTGATCAAAAGTACTTTATAATCTATGAGTTACTCTCATTTGATGTTGACTATAGTAAGATTCTTCTCAAGAAATGAATTGGTAAGGAAGTCTTTGATTTGGCCATGAGCTAGGAGTTACTTGATGTCTTCATACATGTCTAAATCACTAATCATACGATAAAAACATGATGTCTTATACTACACATAATTGAAGCATGGTTCTAATCTTAGCATGAATTTTTGCGATGTTACATATAGCATTACCTTACATTTGTGCTTCTATTATGTATCTTATGTAATTTCACAAAACTTTTAAAATTCAAGATAATGTATAAAAATATTGAGTTATTTTAGTCCTTATATATATTACAAAATAATAATTTCCATAGATATTTTTGAAGAAAATATTCTCCAAATTTACACATAATATATGATACTATTTATAAAAGCACAAAGCATTAATGAGACATCTGTGTATATTTATATTTATTTATTTTATAATTTATTTAAGTATAATTTATAATAATACTAAGTTAGGTTGTGTCAAAATTAAATAATAAAAATAAAGGATGATAACTTAAATTCTTCATAGATATGTTTTGGTACATTTTAATTTTTCATAACAATAAATAAACCATATGGTTAAACTATCCCTGACGTAGGGATATAAATTCACTTACACCATTTGAAGGGGGAAATGTGTCATTTGGAGTTGATAAGAAGGCACTACCACTGGAGTTGGAAAGGTTGGAATGTCGGAATCAAGATCTCAGGAAGAAGTATATCATGTGGATTTATTAAAACACAATCTGCTCTGCATCTCTGAACTTCGTGACAAAGTAAACAATGTAACTTTTACTTCTTTAGGTTGCAAGATGAAGAAGTTGTATACAAAGGAGGTTCTCGTAACTACCAAAAGATATAGAAATGTGTATAAGGCTGATATCCTAGGAATGCATGGTACAAATTTGACATGTCTAAGTGCAATTGAGAGTGACCCTCTACTACGCCACAAAAGACTTGTACATCTAAGTATGTAATAACTGAACAAACCTAGCCACTAAGTACATGATAGGCTTGACTAATGTTATGTTCAAATAAGAAAAAAGTTTGTAGTGTGTGTGTAAAGGGAAAATAGGTAAGATCATCCTTCGAAACAAAGAACAATGTCAACAGCCAACTGCCTTGACCTAGTCCATATGGAAATTTATGGACCAATATGGGTACAGAGCAGACGAAGTAAGAGGAAATGTTTATGTGATTATTGATAATTATTTCAGGTTTAGTTGGACACTGTTTTTGACTTTCAAGGAGGATGCCTTTGTCTTTTCTATTTTTATCAAAAAAATAGAAATGAAACTAGGCACCTCACTGATTTTCATAAGATCTAACCATGGAACTAAATTTGAAAATGCAAAATTCTTGGAATTTTGATCATCAAATAGAATATATCACAATTTTCCTACTCCTAGAACACCACAACAAATCGAGTAGTAGAAAAGAAAAATAGGACCTTGAAAGATACGAGCAGAACAATGATGCTTGTAGAAAATCTTATGAAAAACTCTTTAGACTGAGGCTATAAGAACTTCTTGTTACATTGTGAATAGATGCATGATTAGGTCCCTCATAGAGAAGACTTCCTATGAGTTACTCAAATGTAGACAAACTAACATATTCTTATTTTAGGACCTTTGGTTGCAAATTTTTCATTCATAATAGTAAAAAAGATAATATGGAAAAATTTGATGCCAAGAGTGATGAAGAAATCTTCTTGGGATATTCTCAACATAGTAAAGCTTATAGGGTCCTAAATAAATGAACAAATTGTATTGAAGAATGTATGCATATTCTTTTTAATGAATCTTGTATTGTGTCTAAGATTAAAATGTAGGATCAAAGTGAAACTGAAGAGTACTCACACCATTAGATTGTACCACCTGGGGAAACTGAAGAGTAGATTGGAGGCATATTGATAGGGGGAACTGTTAATCAAGGAATTGAACCACCAACAACACCAGCTCATGCTTCTAATAATGCTCCCGATATCTCACAAGTAGTGGTTCCTAAAATATACAAGTATAAATGATCTCATCCAATTAAAAATATTCTCACTAATCTTCCTTCTAGGATTACCACTGCTTAGGATTTAAGAACTTGTGTGCTTTCAAGGCATTTCTAAAACTGATTGAACCTTAAAAGGTAAAGAAAGCACTCTTTGACACAGATTAGATAATTTCTATATAAGAGGAATTCCACCAATTTTAAAGAAACAAGGTATGACAGTTGGTTCCATCACCACATAACAAAACTGTGATTGGAACTAAGTGGGTATATAGGAACAAGGTTGATGAAAATGGAATAGTTACAAGAAATAAGACAAGAGCGGTGGTCTAAGGATACAACCAGGAAAAAGTTATACACTATCATAAGACATTTACACCAGTGTCAATAATTGAAGTAATTAGGCTCCTTGTAGCCTTTGCTGCTTTCAAAGAATTCACTCTATCAAATAGATATAAAAAGTGCATTCCTAAATGAAAATTTAAAGGAGGAAGTATATGTGAAGAAACCACCTTGGTTTGAAAGCACTGAGTTTCCTAATTATGTCAACAAGTTAGACATATCCTTGTATGGATTAAAACAAGCCCCAAGTTCTTCGTATGAAATGTTATCAAAATTCTTCCTAGAACATAGATACACAAGAGGAAAAATTGACAACTCTCTTTCTCAAAACTAATTTCTAGGATTTTTTTATTGTACAAGTATATGTCGATGGAATAATCTTTGGTTGTATTAATGTCAATATGCCATATTAATTTTCAAAGATTATGAGTAGTGAATTTGAGACATACCTGATAGAAGAACTAAACTTCTTCCTAGAAATGCAAATCAAGCAAATTCCTAATAGAATAATGATTATCCAAAAAAATATATGAATGAACTACTCAAGATATTATCTATGAGGTTGATTTGGAGATATGCCCTCTAATCTTCACAGCCACAAAATTATACCTTGATCAAACAGATCCATCTGTGGAACAGAATCTATATAGATGAATTATTGGGTCTCTCTTATATCTCACTGCAATTAGACGTGGCATTATCTTCAGTTATGGATTATGTGTAAGGTTTTAAGAATATCCTAAGGAGTCTCATCTTTTTTTTCAAGAGGATACTGAGATACTTTAATGAAACTAATGACTTAGGCTTTTGTTTCCTAAAGGAAGCAATTGCAAATTAGAAGGATATGTAGATACTAACTATGCAAGTCATCTTATACATAGAAAAAGTATCAAATTCACACTTCCTTGTATCTTGTTTTATCTCCTGGTCCACTAAAAAGGTAAAATTCTATAGCCTTGTCCATTTTTGATAATGTTAAAAAGGGTCATTTATTAATTGTGTTTTGTTATACTCAAGAACTAATTACTGATATTTTCACTAAGGTACTAGGTAGAGAACACTTTGAAAAGAACATTCCTAATTTAGGTATCATTTAAATTGCATGTACTCCCTTTAATGATTGGCTAGAAGAAAGTAATCATTGTGTATGCTGACCTATTATTATTATTCAATTTAATCTTTCATATTTAGTTTTGTCCCAATTCCAGTGTAATGATGATGTACTCTTAATTATGTGTTAGTTTTGTAGAATTAGGACAATATAAAGTTGTGGAGATCATGGAAATTTCTTTTAACAAGTATGATTTACTTGAGTTAAGGACTAATTTTTCTTTATGAAATGGCTAGGTACTTATACTTCATGTATTAATACCTTCTAACACATTTTTTTGGAACCACCAAAACTCAAAAGTTCATCTCCTTTCAAAAATCTATCACCACCTTCATGTCAATGTTCCATTTCTTCTTGCCATTCATTCCATCCTACTACATATGTTCACTCCTACATACTTCAACTTTTTTCTCTTTCTCTCTTTCCTTTTCCATCTATCAAATCCCTAGTCCCTACAGAGTTCATCATCATATATTCAAAAGCACTACTTACATGTTCTATTCAAAATCCCAAGGCATATTCCTTTCTCTAATAATGGCTTCTCCTTTCTCTCCAGTTAAAATAACCTCTAACTTCACCAATTCTTTCTCTAAATCCCTTTCCATTATTGTTCAGTCCAATGTCTTCAAAACTCAAAATATCCCTTCTTTAATTTCTTTCAAAATGTCTAATTTTAGGGCCTGGAATGAGTTTCGTTCCATGATTGATTTTATTTTCCCAAGATCACTTGTGCAATCAATCCTACAAATATTCTTCCTCAGATCCAGTTCAAGTAGTCACTCCCCTTCAAATTATTTCTCATGATGACATGCGCACCCGTACTCTTGTTCCAAAATGAGTTCAATCTTGCCCAATAAAAAGGTCTGGGCTTGAGTTTCTATTCATAAAGATATATCTAACCTAGAAAGGTCAACATGTCCTTCTCCACCCAGGATTTGTCACACTAGAAATTGCTGAAGACAAGTGGATGCCTCTCTTGAGCAAGTTCTTTAAGCAGGTAAAAAAGAGGAAGAAAGTCTCTTCTATATCGTCTTCCCCATGCGATGCACCCTCAGACAATGACTTTCTCTTTTAAGCCATTTGTTATGGGAAGACAGTCAAATGATAAATTTTTAAGCCTTGTTCTATTTATTCCTTCAGATCTCCTCAATACTCCACACCATCTATGAAATTTGATCCTAAGTTATCCAAATCTTCCACTCAAAAATCCAAACACACTCTTAAGTCTAAGTCCTTAAAATAGGCCACTTGATGTGGTCCTTCTTATGATTTTGAAGCTACTGAGGATGTTTTATCTCTCCCTGCTAATATTGAGACCATTGAGTCCTCTAATTTAAACTTGTAACATCTACTGCACTTTCAAAAGAGGTCCTTTATAAGTGTAAGAGTTGTTACTATGTTTAGTGGATGTAAAATGGCTATTCTAATGAAAAATAGGACATTCAGGGATAGGGTCATCTATTTCTTCAAGGCGACAATCAATGCAAGTTTTGTAGGCTTGAGGTCTATGAGTTCTATACAATGGATCTACAAATAGAGATATTTTTTCTATCAATGTGAGAGAAGTGCCTATCTACCTCGTTGTTGAAAACCTAGCAAGAATTCTTTACATACCCATTGGAGGTTGGGATCCTTATGTCTAGTTTAAATGTCCACCCTTAGATAACATGGTATTTGTATTGTCCATTTCAAAGAAACTCTCAGTAAATCCTAATCTTCTTCAGCCCCGTTGTGTCTTTAAAAAGGAAATATCCCGTCTTCATTAGCTAAACGTTGATGTGGTCTATAAGATGATCACACCTCTTAAGGAGAGGGAAACTAAAGAAAATTACTTATATATCACTCTCATGGAATTGCTTGATACTGAGGTTAGGATAAACTTGCCTAGCCTAATCAATAGGCCTATAGAAACTACTCTATAGGACGACAAAAAGATGCATGCTTTTTCCTATCGATTTTAGGTGGCTTTGATCTTTAAAAACTACTCTGTGTCTGTGCAAGTTTGGTTCCTTCAGATGACTAAAGATATTCTTGGATGCTTGAACCATACTGCTTTACCCGCTTCAATAAGACATGCAGATACTCCCATGCAAAGGTTGAGAAATGATATGGCTGATAAAGTTGTTGAGTTGGAGAAAGCTCATGCTACTCATACTCAAGATAAGGGGGATCTTCATGCCAAAATTTTAACATTGGAGGTGGATCTTGCTCCTTAAAGGGCTGGTAATGTAGATGCCATTTGTAAGTTGACACCACTGATTGTTCCTGTTCCAACCAAATCCTTTGCTTCATCCTCATAGATCTTTAGGATCCTAGCTTGACCTTTAGTTATTTGTTACTTAGTGACTTGTTTGTTTACTTTATTCCTGTTATCCTATTCTCTTACTGGTTGTATTTTGTTGGATTAATGACATGAACTTCTCTTTTTCTATGTTTCTCAATTTTTTGCACCTTATTATACACTTTTCTGACATAGTTATGTTGTCATGCTATGTTTATTTTGAGGATAGCCCATTGGCAATGAATTATCTAGCACTACATAATTGCTTCTATTATGCGCCAGTTTAACTTTTTAATAAAGCCAAAAGGATGAAGTCATGGGTTGTGCAATATTTATGACTCATTTACAAATCTATTTCATACTAAGGATTCTTGAATTAGTTTCTAGAGGAACCAAGTTTGTAACGACCCGAGACTACTCCTAGTTGTCACACGGTGCTTACGACCCTGAAGGACCACAAGCTAACCTATGAATAATATCTACTGCGAGCACTGAATAATAATACTATAATTAATGCAGAAAACTGCATGAAATTCCATAAGGTTCAAAACATCTAAAATACTAATAAATAACAACATCTGATAAAAATTGAACACTGTCTGAAAACTAGTCTGACAAGCCTCTAACTGAATCTATCTGAAAATGATGTTGAAGGGACAATCCCCTAACTAACTCCATCTACTGGACTAATACATCTACTAAAAATATGAAATAGTATAATATCCTCGAATGATGAGGACTCACTATTAAATCTACTACTGCTGGCAAAACCTAAATCTACTATGCGTGATCAGGAACCTAAGCATCCGAACCTATGATATGAAACATCATAGCGCAGAAAAGTATGCGTCAGTACGTGGGAATGTACTGGTATGCTAGTTGAGTTAAGGCTGAATGAAAGGATTCATATGTATGAGGATATAACTATACTGAATGAGAATAACTGAACATGAGAGTACGTAGAGAATTTGAGAATACTGTAAAAATTGAGAATGCAATCTGTGCTTATACATCTATATATGTATAAACTATAACTGAGATTTTCTTAGGCTAAGTATTGAATTCTGATAACTGATTAACTGATATTGATTGACTGTATCTGACAGTCCTGATTCTATAAAACTGAGCTGAGTTCTGAACTGAAGATTGAAACTGAGACTGAAATTGTGGGAGGTAATCATCCAACTGATATGCCCAAAATCTGAACAGATAGGGTCCAACCTATAACCCCCATTGGAAGGGTTTTGATACCGTGCCATGGGTACTAATACTAGAAAACTAGGATACCAAGGTTAACTGATGGGTGACACCTGGGAGGTAGTCAAACCTATTCTGATAGGTGACTCCTCATCCTGCACTAGATACGCAGTTTTGAGTACAAGGATTGATACTAACGACTCTTTCTATCTGATGGGGAAGCCATCATCCCTGCTCTCGCTTGGTGCTGAATCCTACTCCCAATTGAAAGACACTAAACTGAGTGTACTTGGCTGGACTGGACTGAGACTGAGTTTACTAAGTTTTTCTAAGTTTGAAAATTGACTGAGTTCTACTAAGTTTTGTAATGGACTGAGAGTACTGATCGTGACATGACTTATACTATTCTGTAACTGACACTAGCTCTAGGTAAACAACTAAATTGTCGGGTATTAAATACCACCAGGACTCGATAGCATGAAAAGTAAAGGAAAGCATAATCTTGAATAATATAACAATGTTCAATTGGTCATAATTCATTCATAGAGACATTTCATCAAACACTTGTAATGCATTAACTTGTACATGAATGGGATCACATAATAACATGTCATGCCTTCACTAGTCAATTCACATAAGTATTTTATCAAATACTTGTAGGGCATAGGCTTGTACATGATTAAGATCTCATAATAACATCTCATGATTCCCCTATCTACTTCACATAGGCATTTTAGCAAATAATTAGGGAGCATAAGTATTTCACATAATGGTCATCACCTAAACATCATGAATACAATACTTAAATGGAAATTCAAGGGTTTATCATGTAATTCATATAATTCCCCCTAAACTCTATTCTATTTTTCATGAATCTTATCATAATCATGGATTGAAAACAAAATCAACATCATAGCTGAATTAATCACTTTATAAATTTAAGGGTCTATCAAGATAATCACATATTTGTTATACATGTATTTAATTTTATGTAACTTGCATTTAAATCATGGATTGGAACCCAACTAATATTATAAACATGAATTCAATCTAATTCAAACATGGAAATCATAACTACCTTATCTTTGTACTTTAAAAAAAGATTCTTGGACTTCATGGGTGAATGGGACCCACGAATCAACATCAACATACCTTAATTTTTTAGATTCTTGAAGTTCTGAAAGGATTTCTTGAGCTTGCCCTTGATTTCTTTAACAAGGGTTTTGGGTCTTTGAGAGAAAATGGCTTGGTTCTTGACAAAGTAGTGAATTAATGAGAAATTTGTGCTCTTTTAGGGTTTGATTGCATGTTTAGGCTGACTGAGGGTGAGGAAAATAGACCTTAGTGCCCACAACATTAAAACTTGGAATTGACTGTAAATCCCAATTTGTATGCTGGCGCAATACGACACTATCGCACCGTGTCATTAGAAACTGATGATTGGGAACTGGGCTGATGGCGCGATGCGGCGCCATCGCGGTGCCTCACTGGTTAAAAATTTTCCCTTTGGTGCGATGCGCCATTATTGCAGAGTCAAACTGGAAAGTGACAATTGGGAAAAATTCTAGTGGTGCAATGCGGTGGTATCACATTGTCTCACTAGAAAAGTACAAATGTTATTTGGACTGCCTCCGCGTCGCGCTGGAGTATCAAGTGGTACACTGTCTTACTAAAATGGCTCTAACTCTTTGCCCGGGTGTCAAATTTGGGTGAATTTGGTATCTATGGAAAGCTTATTCAATTTTCCATGCAGTGAAAAGTCAAAATCTTGAAAATTCCACATGTATAAAATTGTATTCATCTTTAACATACCATAAAGCATGAGTACATGAGTCATGAGCAACATGACCTGAGTTTGGAGTTTCTGTATTCATGGAACATGATTCGTAACACTAAGTGATCAGGAACTCCTTATGCTAGGAATTGTAAGCGTACATGATTTTCATTAATGTGAACGAATATGAACTATGATCATAGTGTTAACATTTAAGGCATGAGTAATGACATTAATGACATTACTACTAGAATCTGAAGCTTGACTTGGTTACTTGTTCAACCATAGGGAGGTTTGTGATTTGAGAATTGAATAGAAGTTAATGTTTATGATTCCTAGGTTACATAAGTCCTGTAATTTATCTTTGTGAGACTAAAGTTGGTTAGTGGTGTTTGGGGTGAAATCCCATAGAGGTTCCTGTCATGGGTTTTCACACCTTTTTGAGCCGGGTGTTTTCCATGTGAAAACAACTGCCTCCTTTAATTATACTATTGCTACTTCATTGAAACACATTAGGAAACCTATTTCATTCTTAGGAAACTCTTAAGTGATTACAAGTAAAACTAATAGTTCGTGTAGTCTATCAGAGTAAGTACAATTCACTTGTACTCAGTAGATATCTTAGGCCGATTGAGCAAAGTAGAAACTTAACAAGTAAAGACTGTTATGAGCATGCTTCAACCTCTACATAGAAAAGTTTTCAAACGATATCTTACAACATATCTCCTAACTGTTCTATAAGTATAATATCAATACAATAATAATTTTACATGAATAAATATGAAAACGAAGTACACGGTAGAAAACAAGTTAATAGAAGGAAAAATTATGCAATGCAACACAATGTAATTGGATGATGGTGGAATGATGATGATAGAAACCATCATATGACTTTTTGTATATATTTTCTGAGATAAAGATCTCAAGAATGGGTCCATTGGGGGTTCACAATCCGTATACTTTCTCAATCTCAATTATCTTGTTGGTACATCCCCCAATCAAGGTTTTTGTTGAGAGTTTCATTTTCTTTCAATATTCTGTTGCTTAGTGGTACCAATCTAATGAATATGTATGGATAAAATAAGGATGTAATGTTCACAATCAATTAGTATAATAATAAATTTAATACAAGTATAATTAAGCACAAAATAAACTCAATATATCAATAGTTTATGATATAAGCCATCACATGACACCACTGAAATAAATTATCAAATAAGGTATCAATAATCTCATTTTGAATCACTCTCTCCGACATCATTATAATGATACAACCAAATAATTCTCAAATAAAGGATATAATATCAATGTAAACACACCGCTCGGGCATCACGATAATAATAAGGGAATTAAATGCACAAATAAGGCCTATAATATCACGTCAAGCACCAAACAGGCGTCACAATAAATATAATCTCTCAAGTTAACAATAATCATTCACTGAATTAAAATGTTATTAAATATCTAATTAATTAATTAATTAATAAATTAAAATAAGAATATTTCTATGAAGTTCAAGAATTTTACAATAAATTGAAAATATAAGTTTCATCGACCATTATTTATTGCTTAAGTAAAGTATAAGTTTTTAAAATTATAATTTTTGTTTGTATGCCCACCAATTAATTGAGAAGTTTAACACTATTTTATATGAATTTGTCATAATGCACACATCAATTGCAGACAAAAATTAATCTGCAAAGCACTTGAGTGGATATGGGAATTAGAAGAGTTTCTATTGAACCCTTAGGGGTTGCACCACACATTGAGGGACCTGGTCCCCCAGAAGCAATTTCAAGCAATAGAACTTTAGTGCAATTATGAGATGTTGAGAAATCAGAGGCAATGTAGAAAGAATAAGAACATAGGATATTTACGTGGAAACACAACACGGGAAAAACCACGGCTTTCCCTCACAAGCACCTCCAAATCCACTATAATAAAACTCCCGATTACAGTAAGATTTCAGGCTACCTCTAGGCTCCTTTCGCTACTAGTAACTCTACTATAAGCTCATTTGGGTACCTCTATGAAGGACTCTCTCAACTGATTACCTCTAATCAACAACAAGCTAAGATACCTCTATATAAGTAGCTCTCTCAAAAGAAAACACTACTCTTATAACATGAGTAGTTCATTTACAAATGAGCACTCAAGAACAATTACAATTTAAGCTCACATAATCAAATAAGAACTTGAGCTAGGTTTTTCCTGCCTCGCATCACTCTTTAGAATTGCAAAAATCAATTGTAAAAGATGTTTGTCTTTCCTTTTATATATGGGTGATGATTAGGGATATAATATCATTGGACCAGTTGTCCAAGTTGGTACAAAATAGCATCAAATAGCACCTACAAGTTTGTTATACAAGATGACAAAACTTTGTAGAAGGCTTGTGTGCCATCACTACTATACCTTGTACGTCTAAGGTCCTAGTCCCTCATAGTTTACCTGCTTATCATCAAAACTACATATAGTAATTTTTCACATTTTTTATGATGAAAAACCAAACCATACAATTTGGCATCAGAGCAAATTCAATACATTTAATCAGAGTGATTACATCTTGAGGATGAATATTCCCCCTATCATTATACTTCCTCTATCATGCAACACAGGGACCTGCTCCCTTGTTGTCTCTTGTAGAAAAAACTTCCCCCTATTAGTATGAACCATCAGTTAGTGCCTTAATACTCTCCAATTTTATTCCCTTGAGGCTCCTTTCCTATCTCCTGATCATAACCAATTTGGTGGAGAACTCCTGATCCACATGGTGGATTCACTTATTTTAATGAGGCCTAACCTCAACTTGTTCTTCACAAATTGTTCCTTGTGAAGTGAATTAGTAAAGATATCTTCCATATGATCCTCTGTCTTGCAGAACTTCATGTAAATTGCCCCTTTCTCAACATAATCTCTTATGAAGTGATGCCTTACATCAATGTGCTTTGTCCTTTTGTGTTGTACTAGATTCGTGGCCATATTTAGAGCATTTGTATTTTTTACACATGAGAGGGATGGTATCTAAGACAACAACAAATTCTTTTAATTGTTGCTTGATCCATAGCAGTTGTGCACAACAAGAGGCTGCTGCAATATATTCAACCTTTGCAGTAGATAAAGCAACTGGATTTGCTTCTTTGAACCCCATGAAGTCAAGGATGAGACAAAAAAGTGTGCCATTCCTGATGTTTTTTTTGGTCTACTAAATATCCAACATAGTCAGCATCAACATAGCCTAATAACTCCAAACTATCTCCTGATTGATAGTAAAGGACCAGGTCCTTGTACCATTAAGATACCTAAGAATTCTTTTTGCAGCTTTCAAATGAGACTCCTTTGGGCATTCATGGAATATAGCACACATTCCTACACTAAAAACAATGCCAGGCCTACTTGCAGTAAAATATACCAAGGATCCAATAATCCCTCTATGCATTGTTTCATTCAAAGAAGGACCTAACTCATCATTATCTATTTTTGAGATGGTTCCAATTGGGGTATCAATTGGCTTGACATCTCCCATGTTATACTTCTTCAGTAGCTCCTTGATAAACTTTTCCATGCAGATCATTGTCCTTTGAGGATTTTATTTAATCTTGAGACCTAGAAAGAAGCTCAATTAACCCATCATTCTCATCTTAAATTCACTTTCGATCAATTTACCAAACTCTTCACACAGGGATTCAGAAGTAGCTCCAAAGATTATGTCATCAACATATATCTGAACAACCAATAGACTTACACCTCTAGAATTAGGAATAGAGTATCATCTATTTTACCTTTTTTGAAGCCATTTTCCAGGAAAAACTTTTAGAGTCTCTTATACCAAGCACTTAGTGCTTGATTTAACCCATAAAGTGCATTGTACAATTTAAGTACATGATGAGGAAAATCTGTATCTTAGAAGCTTGGTGGTTTTTTGACATATACTTCTTCTTTTAGATTTCCATTCAAGAAGGCACTTTTAACATCCATCTGAAATAGTTTGAATCCTATATATGCAGCAAATGCAATAAGAATTCTGATTTTTTCTATTCTTGCTACAAGGGAAAAGGTCTTATCATAGACAATTCCTTCCTCCTTATTGTAACCTTGAACAACCAAGCTTGCCTTGTTTCTATTAATAGTTCGATCTTCATCTTGCTTATTTATGTATACCCATTTAGCCTCAAATGTTATCTCAACAAGCCTGGGGACCAGTTGTCAGACTTTAATTCTTTCAAATTAAAGCAATTCTTCTTGTAGTGCATTAACCTAATTAGCATCTTTTAGGGCCTTTTATACATTTTATGCTCAATTTGAGAGAGAAAGGCTGAAAATGCCATAACATTCCTGGCTTGAGATCTTGTTTGAACTCCTGTTTGTAAGGGTGTAGTTTGGTTCTCAAGGGGACGAGATGACTTGTGTCTCCAACTTTGCCTTCTAAGACTCATACTATTGGGACCAGGTCCCTATGAATTATGACTCATTTCTCCTAGTTTTTCTTCTAGTAGAGCTAAAATTTATTACTGAGATTTTGGATTATCATCCTCATCATCACTCTCATCAGTATCATTGATCACTCGATCATCCTCTTCAGTAATAAAGCCTTTTGAATAGGAATGAGTTCATCATCTTCTGATCTATCACCATCTCCATTGTTATTTGTCTTCCTGACTCATTGAAGATTATATAAATACTTTATTTAACACATAAAGTTCTTTTGTTGAACACTTTGTAGGACTTTATAGTTGAGGAGTAGCCTACAAATGCAGCTTCCTCACTTTTGGAATCAAATTTTACTAATTCTCTCTTCCCATTGTTTAGCACAAGACACTTGTATTGAAAAGGCCTAAAATAGTCTATTCTAGGCTTTCTATTGAAATCCAAATCATATGGAGTTTTATTCAAAAGTGACTTATGTAAGCACCTATTAATCACATAACAAGCAGTATTCACTATATCAACCCAGAAATTCTTTAGATAACCACTATCAATTAGCATAGTCCTGACAATCTTTATAAGAGTTTTGTTTTTCTTTTCAACAACTTCATTTTTTTATAGAGTTTTGGAAGATTAAAAGTTGTGACTGATTTTAATGCCCCGAAAATGGATCCCAAAATGTCACACGGTGCTCAAGACTATGAGTAGTCTCAAGGTAACCCCTTAAACCTTCTACTAAAACTGTAACTCATAATACAGGAATCTTAGCATGCAAAACAATATTGAACTACTGAATACTGTTTGAACTAAACTAGAATTAACTGAACACAATGTCTAAAAGTGTTTAACTAGAAAATCTGAATAACAAACACTGTAAGTATGAAATGTATCAAACAGTCGGACAAGTGTCTAACACTGCTAACTCTAGAGTCACTGGGAAAGACCCCTAGCTGACTCGAACTGATGGAAAATAACTGAATAAACTACTCTGAATAGCTGGAAATCTGAATGACTATGTCCCCAAACTTTGAGGATTAACCAATTATTGGGACATTGATAGAGATACTCTCGATCAATCACGCTGCTGGAAATGAGCACCTGAACTTATATTATTATAAAATGTAGCACATAGACGTATATGTGGATCAATACTTTTGGAATGTACTGAGCATGTTAGAGTGAATGCATAAGTAAAAAAGTGATGAAATGTATATCTTTGTCTTAAACAATGCATGCTAAGTATAAATAACTCACCTTGGATGAAGTAATTGAAAGATGAAATCATAAATCATAAATGATAAAATCTACTGTATGAATACTGTGAGCCAACACACTTAGTTCTAAATCTATACTTGAAATCTATTTTCAAATCATGCATGCTAAGTGTAGGAAGGACTCAACTTTGTCATATGAAAACTAAGATCTAAAGTTCTGTAAGTAATGTCGTATGTAGGACCATATCTGAGTAAATTGTTTAGCCTTTACACTTCATTTTCTAAAAGTTGTTCTTTTATTCTATTTTTAAGTCTTAGGTTTAGGGAGGTTCTTCTAACCGACATACACTATGTGAGCTATCATAGTGTCCAATATCTAGTTCCCTTAAGGGAAAACTTCAGGTTGGGGAGAGGTCATACTCTTGCCAAGGAGTATAACTTGAGCTAAGTGATCACAATCAATATCTGTCATCCATATAAATGAGAATAATCTGAATCTGTAATAATGTTGGCTCGTAGTTCTTGGGCATGTGAACAAAGCCAACTCGGTGCTAAATACTACTCCCTTTAGTCTGTATGCTCATTCTGTAAGATATCCACTTTAAAATTTGCATAACTGTAAATGGATTCCATATCTTTGTTGAGATCATAAGATCAAATCTTTTCTCAAAATCTGAATATGAACTAATCATAGGTGCTTAAAAGCCTTATTTTCTTGAAATATCAATACTCAAACTAAGGCTTAGTAACCCATGCTTTAACCTCGTGTGGAATTAACACCAAGTCATGCTAAATTATCAAAATCTTAAAATTCTGTAATAATTCTAGTTAAAATAGTGAAATTAAATTCTCAATGAATATGAATCATGTCACACACATAAACATATAAAATAGAGATGTAATTCAATATTTAAATCACTTGTAACATCATAATCTTCAAATAATAATAACAATTGGGTATGAACCCTAAATTACGAATCATGTAAATTGAACTTTAAAGACTAGTTTTAGGCACAAAGATAAAATGAGTATCCTTTTTAACAATCCCACATACCATATTTGATTATTTGAATGAAAAATCTTTAACTTTGGATTCCTAACGATGTTCATGAAGTTCTCTTAAAGTTCTTGAACCCAAAATCTTGGAACTCTTAATTATCTTGAAAAATGAATGGTGAAACTTTGGATTTCTTAGACTTAAAGTTGAAGTTCATGGGTTTTCTTGGAGAGGAAATTGTTGAATATGGAGCATAAATATGCTTCGAATAGGGTTAAATCCTCTAATTTCATGAATTAGGATGAGATTAATTGACTTAAATGCCCTTCTGAAACTTAAAATCGCGACTGGAGTCCCGATTTTACACCTTGGCACAACGCGGTGCTATCGCATTGCGTCACTAGAAAATGGACAAGTACATATTTGCACTCCTTTGTGATGCTGTGGTATCGTGCTGCATCACTGGAAATGGACGAGTGCGAATTTCCACTCTTTCGTGACGTAGTGGTATCACGTTGCGTCACTGGAAATGGACAAGTGCAAATTTTCTCTCCAACACGATGCAGTACCTATTCCACTGCCATTTATAGTGCAACACTGGCCAATAGCGGTGAGCTACTGGAAAGGGACGAGTGTGATTTTGGGGCTCACCGTAATGCGGTATAATTGCGGTGACCTACTTCCTCTCACAAAAAGTACCATAACTTATCGAATTTACTCAAAATTGGTTTCGTTGGAAACATGACTCATTTATCTATAATTTGGTAGGTCTTCAGCTAGAAAATTCTACATACATTAATAGTTATACCCTTTCAAAGTTGACCCTTGTAGAATCGAACGCCAACCTTTGGACGAATCTAAGGTTCTTGGTTCAACTTGGCTCTAGATAATTTCGATGAACATTCTTCACCTACTAAACACTATACACACTAGGAGCTGAAATTAATTAAGAAAAGTATGGGTATTACAATATGTCCCCCTTGGGAATACTCGTCCTCAAATAAGACTAGTTAGGCTAAGGATACTGAGGAACTGAGACTATAGACTGGCGTACACAACTGTAAAAAGTACTACATGACTGAATCTAAAACATAGTGAGAGACTGAACTAATCTGCGAATCCATGAAATGACATAAAGATAATCACATGGATGAAACTAAGATAAGAAAAGAAATAAGTTAAGGAAAATAGTTACCTTGGGTTGAATCTAAATTTGCAGAGAAAAGGTGAGGATACCTGGTTCGCATGTCTGCTTCTTCTTCCAAAGTGGCACCCTCAACAGACTAATTCAGCCAAAGAACTTTGACCAAGGGAACTTCTTTTTTCCTTAGTCTAAGGATATGGTGATCAAGAATCTCTATTGGAAGTTCTTCGTATAAAAGGTTATTCTGAAAATCTGTACTTTCTCGAGGGACTACAATAGCTAAATCATCCATATACTTCTTCAATAAGGATACATGGAACAATGGGTGAACTGATAACAAGTCTGCTGGTAGCTCAAGCTCATACGCTACCTTTCCTACACGACTCAATATTCTGTAGGGACCCACATATATGGGACTAAGCTTCCCCTTTTTGCCAAATATCTTTACCCCTTTCATGGGTGAAACCTTCAAATAAACTAAGTCATCGAATTCAAACTTAAGATCTCTCCTCCTTACTTTTTCATAAGATTTCTGATGACTCTGAGATGCCTTCAATTTCTCTCAAATCAACTGGAATTTCTCAATAGCTTCAAACACCATATCTAGCCTAGTCAAAGTGGCCTCACCTAGTTCAAACCAATCGACTAGTGACCTATATCTCCTCCCATAAAGAGCCTCAAATAGGGCCATCTAAATACTAGAATGGTAGCTATTATTGTAGGCAAACTTGATCAACGACAAGTGTTCATCCCAGCAGACTTTAACATCAAGAACACATGCCCTCAACATATACTCTAAGGTCTGAATGGTCCTCTCTACCTGACCATCCGTCTGAGGGTGAAAAGCTGAACTGAGATTAATTTGGTTACCAAGACCCTTTTGAAAGGCTTTCCAAAATTAAGAGGTAAATTGAGTACCCCTATCTGAAATGATGGATAAGGAAACTCCGTGCAATCTGAGCAACTCTCCAATATACATCTTAGCATAACCTTCAACTGTGTCAGACGTGTGAACTGGCAAGAAGTGGGCTAATTTGGTCAACTTGTCTACAATAACCTGAAATAAATCATGATGACGACGGGAATGGGTTAATCCTTTCACAAAGTCCATGTTCACCTCTTCCTACTTCCAAGTGGGGATACTAAACTCTTGCAATATGCCACCAGGTCTTTGGTGCTCTACCTTAAACTGTTGGCAATTAGCACACTTGGCCATAAATTTTGTGATAGATTTCTGCATATGACTCCACCAATAGACATCTTGCAAATTGCGGTACATCTTGGTGGCTCCTGGGTAAATGGAGTAATGTGCACCATGCACTTCTACCATAATCTGCTACCTCAAATCGTTAATGCATAGCACACACAATTTACTATGATATCTCAACACACCATCTCTCCTTTAGAATAAAACCTCTACCTTTTGGTCTTTAACTGGCCCCTTTAGTTGGATCAAACTAGAGTCCTTATCTAGCTTCTCTTTCACTTTAGAAACTAGAGAAGATTATGAACTACACAAAACCCAAATATTCCCCTCAGCTAAGACAACCAACCTCGTACCCAATCTAGCTAACTAGTGAACTTCTTGAACTAATTCTCTATTATCATTCTCAATATGAGCAATGCTACCCATAGACAGTCTACTAAGGGCGTCTGCCACCATATTTACCTTGCTCGAATGATACAACACACTCATGTCACAATCCTTCAACAATTCTAACCATATTCTCTAATAAAGATTTAGCTACCTCTAAGTAAACACATATTGCAAGCTTTTTTGGTCTGTGAATACATCAACATGCACCCCATGAAGATAGTGCCTCCAGATTTTTAAAGCAAAAACAACAACTAGCTCAAGATCATGGGTAGGGTAGTTCTTTTCATGAGGCTAAAGTTGTCTAGAGGCATAGGCTATAACCTTACCTCTCTACAACAAAACACAACCTAGTTCAACTCTAGAAGCATCATAATAGACAACAAATCTATCTATACCATTAGGTAGTGCTAAAGCTGAGGATGAAGTGAGTCGAGTCTTCAACTCCTAAAAAATCTTCTAACAAGAATCTGACCACTAAAACTTAACTTTCTTTTGGGAAAATCTAGATATGGGGGATGAAATAGATGAAAACCTTTCAAAAAGATGTCTGTAATAGACAGCAAAACCCAAGAAACTCTTGATGTTTGATGGAGAGATGGGTCTAGGCTAGTTTCTCACTGTTTCAGTCTTTTGGGGATCGACTCTAATGCCATCACCGAAAATAATATGGCCAAGGAAAGCTACTGATCTTAGACAAAATTCACACTTACTAAATTTGGTGAACAACTAGGAATCTTTAAGAGTTTGTAACACAATTCTAAGATTGTCTGCATTGTCATCCTCACTACGACAATAGACAATGATATCATTGATAAAGACTATGAAAAATATGTCTAAATACTATTTGAACACTCTGTTCATCAAGTCCATGAAGGCTGCTGGGGCATTTGTCAGCCCAAAGGACATGACTAGAAATGTGAAATGACCATAACGAGTTCTGGACACTGTCTTTGGAATATCACATTCCCTTACTCTAAGATGATGATAGACGGATCTAAGGTTTATCTTGGAGAAGTAACTTGCACCTTGGAGTTGGTCGAATATGTCATCAACCCTAGGAAGAGGATATTTGTTTTTGATTGTGACTTTGTTAAATTGACAGTAGTCGATGCACATTCAGAGAGAGCCATATTTCTTACGCACAAATATGACTGGAGAGCCCCGTGGGGAGACACTAAGCCTTATGAAACCTTTATCTAAGAGGTTTTTAAGCTGCTCTTTTAAATTTTTAAGATCTGTTGGAGCCATACAATATGGAGGAATGGAGATGGATTATCTGGAAGAAGATCAATACTGAATTCTATTTCCCTATTGGGAGGTATCCCTGGAAAATCTTCGGGAAAAACTTCAGGAAACTCATTAACTACTCAGACTGAATAAAATGTTGGAGCCTCAAACTTAGTCTATTTCACTCAAACTAGATAATAGATGCACTCTTTTGATATCAACTTTCTAGCTTTACGATAGGATATGGAATGACTCTTAGGAGAAACTAAATTACCTTCCCACTCAAAGGTTGGCTCATCAGGAAACTAAAACTTCACTACTAGAGTACAACAATTTATGGATGCATAACTAGAATAGAGCCAATCCATACCAAGAATAATATCGAATTCGACAATGTCTAACACTATTAAGTCTGTTAATATGATCTTATAAAGAACAGTGATAGGATACTTTGTATAAACTCTTTTAGCAATAACTGACTCACCTACTGGGTGGAAACTAAGAAGGGATTAGATAGATTTTTAGGACCTAGCCCAAAATTTACTACAACTAATAGGGTCACATAAGAGAGATTCGACCCGGAGTCCAACAGTATATAAACATTAAGATGAAATACACCAAGCATACCAGTAACAACATCAACATCTGGCGAACTCTCCTGCTCTAGATGGGATGGTAAAGCATAGAACTTATTTTGAAACTGACCGCTACCGGTACTGGATGATGCATCCTGGGGAGGGACTGAGCGACCTAGAAGAGTTAGTGTGCTAGTAGCGTATGTTTTGGTTCGAACATCTATGCTTCCCTACTTAACATGTGGACACTCTTTGGTTTAATGACCTAACTTACCACAACTATAACAACCTTTCTATCCCAACAAGCACTCACCAAGATAATTCTTACAACTCTTAGCACAAGAAGGATAACTAGGTTTTCCATTCATACTATTCTGAGACCTGGACATAGAAGTTTTACCCTACTGCTTCTTCCTAGCTTGGGGGGCGGGAGCACTGGTTGAAGATAGTGCTGGTATAGATTAGCGATCCTGAAATTATGAATGATCCCCCCTCCAGACCTTGTGTGGCCATAGTCAAACTGCTAGGTTCTAGCCTTCTTATATCCCCTATCTCTTCCCTTCATCTTTTTTGCCTCAATCTATTGAGCTTGAACACCATCCTAGAAAAATCCATATCCACAATAAGCATGGTAGTCCTACACTCCTTGACCACTAAACTTGACAATCCATTAACGAACTTACTCATACTCGACCTAGGGTCAGCCACCATATCTAGTCATACTTAGACAACTAATTAAACTTAAGGCAGTACTCCTTCTCTATCATTGATTCCCACCTCAGGTTCATGAACTCTCTACCTTAGCTTCTCTTAACTCACACAAAATGAACCTATCTAGAAATGCGTCCTGAAATCCCTGCCAACTCATTGGATTTATATTCTCACCTATACCATTCTTTCACATTACCACCCAATCATAGGCCATATCCTTCAGCCTATAAGATACTAACTCCATACTTCCCTCTTTAATAACATGTATAATTTGGGTGATCTTTCTCACCTTATTAAGTAAAGATGTGGGTCCTCACCTACTTTTGACACAAATAACTCAGAAGGATTCAAGATGATGAAGTCATAAATTTTGGCTGCAGCTAAATCACCATTCTGCTAAAGTAGAACTGTAGCTTGATGGTTGCCCTAAGCATTGGCAATCACATCTTGGGCCAACACTTTAAAGGAAGGCTAAAATTTAGCTTAGGATACATTCTTATTTAGAGGGTTAGCAGGTTAGGGTGGATGGTTATCATTTCTGTGTGCATTTTTTCATTGAGGAGGAATATTCTGTCATGTAAGAGCATGAGTTAAAAGCAGATAGAGACACTATAAGCATGATAGATCATGAAAGAAAATAATGATTTCCTAAATCATTCCGTAGCCTTTTGTACATAAATGTGGTGCACTTTACACCCATGATCAAGACTCTATGTAACACAGCTTGTCAAACTCCCTAGGACACTTTAAACGTTAGACCCCAAAAAGTGTCTCGAGATATCACACGGTGCTCAAGACTACGAGTAGTCTCAAGCAACCCTTTAAGCCTTGTACTAAAGCTGTAACGCATAATATAGGAATCTGAGCATGTAAAATAATGTTGAAATACTGAATACTGTCTAAACTAAACTAGAATTAACTGAGCATAATGTATGAAAGTATTTAACTAGGAAATCTAAATAAATGACACTATAAGTCAAAAATGAATCTAACAATCAGACAAGCCTTTAACACTACTACCTAGAAAGTCGTTGGGACAGACCTATAATTGACTCAAACTGACTAAAAATAACTAAATAAACAACTCTAAAAAGCTAGAAATCTGAATGACTATGTCCCCAAACTATAAGGACTCACCAACTGGTGGAATGTAAATAGAGATGCTCTTGGTCAATCACATTGCTGGAATTGAGCACCTGAACCTATATTATTAAATAATGTAGCACATATACGTATATGTAGATTAGTACTTTTGTAATGTACTGAGCATGTAGGGGTGAATATATAAGTAAAACAGTGATGAAATGCATATCTTTCTCATAAACAATGCATGTAAGTATAAATGACTCACCTTGGCTTGAGTAATAGAAAGCTAAAATCATAAATCATGAATGATAAAATATACTATATGAATATTGTGAGCCAGCACACTTAGTTCTAAATCTGTACTTGAAATTTGATTTCAAATCAGGCATTCGAAGTGTAGGAAGGACTCACTTTTATTATATGAAAACTAGAAACTGAAGTTTTGTAAGTAATGTCATAAGTAGGACTATATCTGAGTAAGTTTGAGAGCCTTTACACTTCATTTTCTAAAAGTTGTTCTGTTATTCTGTTTTTAAGACTTGGGTTTAGGGAGGTTCTTATAGCCAACATACACTATATGAGCTATCATAGTGTCCAACATCTAGTTCCCTAAAAGAAAAACCTCACGTTGGGGAGAGGTGTCATACTTTTGCCAAGGAGTATAACCTGAGCTAAGTGATCAAAATTTGTAGATGACATATAAATGGGAATAATTAAATTTGTACCTATGTTAACTCATAGTTCTGGGGCATGTGAATATAACCAACTCGGTGCTAAATACTACTCCCTTTAGTCTGTATGCTCATTTTATAGGATATCCATTTTAACATTTGCATTAGGGTTTATAATGAAAACTAGTTGTGTATTTGTTTACTTTACACCATACTCAAAATGGTGAAGTCGATCCCATATCTTAGCTGAGATCAAAAGATTAAATCTTTTCTCAAAATCTTAATATGAACTAATCACAGGTGCTTAAAACCTTTATTTTATTGAAATATCAATACCCAAACTAGGGCTTAATAACTCATGCTCTAAAATCATATGGAATTAGCACCAAGTCAAGCTCAATAATAAAAATCTTCTAATTTGGTAATAATTCTAGTCAAAATAGTGAAATTCAATTCTCAATGTATATGTAATCATGCCACACGCATAAACATACAAAATAGAGATGTAATTCTACATTTAAATCACTTTAAAATCATAATCTTTAGATAATGATAATTGGGTATGAACCCTAAATTACAAATCATGTAAGTTCATGTAAATTCAACTTTAAAGACTAGTTTTAGGCACAAGGATGAAAGGAGTATCCTTGTTCATAACCCTACATACCATATTTGATTGTTTGAATGTAAAAGCTTTAACTTTGAATTCCTAAGGATGTTCTTGAAGCTTCTTCTTGAAGTTCTTGAACCCGGAAACTTGAACTCTTGATTATCTTGAAAAATGAATGGAGAAACTTTGGATTTCTTGGACTTAAAGTTAAAGTCATAGGATTTTCTTGGAGAGCAAATTGGTGAATAAGGAGAGTAATATGCATAGAATAGGGTTAAATCCTTTGTTTTCACAAATTAGAGCGATAGTAATTGACTTAAATACCCTTCTAAAACTTAAAATTACGACTGGAGTCCCGATTTTACACTTTTTCACGAAGCGGTGCTATCGCATTGAGTCACTGGAAAAAATGGACGAGTAAAAATTTATACTCCTCCATGATATGGTGGTATCACATTGCATCACTGGAAATGGACGAGTATAAATTTACACTCCTCCACAATGCTGTAGTATCACATTGTGCCACTGGAATGGGCGAGTGCAAATTTACACTCCTCCTCAATGCGGTGGTATCTTGTTGAGTCACTTGAATCGGACGAGAGTGAATTTGCACTCCAACGTGATACGGTACCTGTTTCACCATGATTTATGGTGTAACACTGGCCAATCATGGTGAGCTACTAGGAAGGGATGAGTGTGATTTTGGGGATCACCAGGACACGGCATAATCACAGTGAGCTACTGCCTCTCAAAAAAAGTGTCGTAACTTCTCACCCACGTATCGAATTTAGGCAAAATTTGTATCTTTGGGAAGATGACTCAATTATCTAAATTTGGTGGGTCTTAATCTTGAAAATTCTACATACATCAATAGTTATACCCTTTCAAAGTTGACCTTTGTATAATCAAACACCAACCTTTGGACGAATCTAAGGTTCTTGGTTCGACATTGCTCTAGGTGATTTCTATGAACATTCTTCACCTACTAAACTCTACACACACTAGGAGCTGAACTTAATTAAGAAAATTATGAGGTATTACACTTATTCCATGTTCAGTACATAATTTATCAACTTAAGAATTCTTAAATTCAGTCCCACGACCAGACCTAAATTTAGCGATATTTTTAAATTTAGCCTCACTTGGATTTTCTTGGCAAAATCCACAAGAACCCCTTATGTTTCGTCATTGTTTCTTAAAACATTTTCCAGGTGAACTTGGAATAGTAGTCTACAATGAACAACACATATTTCTTCCAACCGTTACTTTGGACTTTTACTGGTTTACACAAACCTATTTGAAGAATTTCAAGGGGTCTTGAGGTACTTACATGTTTTTTCAATTTGAAAGAGGATCTGGTTTATTTTTCTTTAACACATGCATCACAGATTTTGTTGTCTAGAAATTTCAGGTTTGGCGAACCAAGAACCAAGTCCCTTGAAATCATTTTCTTTAACAATAAAGAACTCAAATGCCCTAATATTTTGAGCTAGAAATTGGCATCTTCACCTTGTTTACTCAAACAAGTCAATTCTCCATCGGCCACAGACTCCAGATCAGCTATATTCATGTTCTTGATCCTTTTCGCTTTGATAATAGTCTTTCTAGATTTCATGCTTGATACTGTGCATCCATACGATGTGAATTTTACCTCATTTACTTTGTCACAGATATAAGATACACTTAGAAGACTATATTTTAGCCCATTCACATAATACACGTCCTCTATGGCATAATAAGGTGATCTTCGTATTCTTCAAACACCTTGGATGTAACTCTTTTTGCAATTTCCAAATGACACTCCTCCCATTTAGAGTACCTTGAGAGGAAGAAAACAATTAATCTTCCTAGTCATGTGTATGGAACAACCACTATCCATAAAGCAGTTTTGGTTGTCATCCCCCTTTTCTGCAATTTTTTCTTCTTTATCTTCAGTAGTGTCCATTAAAGAGCTATAGGATTGTGAGAGTATTTTGTTCTTACTATGTTTCAGCCTAAATCTGGCTCTATCCACCTTGTCTTTCTCATATCTTTTTGAAGAGTATTCCCATGCTACTGATACTTTTTTTATATAGCTGGCTGTATCTTTTTCTCCTAGAGTATCTTAATTTGAATTCTTCTTTTTAATAAGCTGACCACTCCCTTTTTTCTCTCTAACAATATTTGTTGCCAAAATTATAATATCAGGGTCTTCTTCACTTAGGTCATATTCTAGAGCCTTCAGGATTAAAAGTCTGTCCTATTTTGCTTCTTTTCTTTCTACCCCTAGTTTAATTACACCATCCATGCAGACTTGGACACTCTAGTTATGAACCTTTTAGAGTAAACATCGCTCTAATACTACTTGTTGAACCCTTGGGGATTACACAACACAGTGAGGGGCCTGGTCCCTCAGAATCAATTTCAAAAGATAAAATTGTAGTGCAATTATGAGATGCTGAGAATTTAGATGCAACACAGAAAGAGTAAGAACACAGGATATTTACGTGGAAACCCAACACGCGAAAAACCAAATTTTACCCTCACAAGCACCTCCAAATACACTATGATCAAACTCTTAATTACAGTAAGATTTCAGCCTACCTCTAGGCTCCTTTCACTAGTAGTAACTCTACTAAAACCTCATCTTGGAAACTCTAACAAGGACTCTCTCAACTGATTACCTCTGATCAACAGCAAACTTAGATAACTCTACCTAAGAAGCTCTCTAAAAAACACTACTCTTATAACGTGACTAGTTCTCTTACAAATCAACACTCAAGAAAAATTACAATTTAAGCTCACTTTATCAACTAAGAACTAGAGCAATTCTTGAGCTGGGTTTTTGCTTCCTCACTTCACTCTTTAGAATTGTAAAAAAACAATTGTAGAAGAGGCTTTTATTTTCTTTTATAGTTAGCTGATTATTAGGGCTAGAATATCATTTGACCAGCTATCCAAGTTGGTACAAAATAGCATCAGATAGCACCCACAAGTTGTTACATAGGTGACATTTAGAGTTGCAACAACTATCGTGGTATTAAGTTATTGAGTCACACGATAAAAATTTGGGAGAGGTTGGTGGAGTGAAGGTTGAGGAAAATAGTATCTATTTCAGAGAATCAATTTGGATTTATGCCTGGTCGCTCGATGACTGAAGAAATTCGCCTAGTGCAAAGACTAGTTGAGCAATATAGAGAAAGGAAGAAGGATCTGGATATGGTGTTTATTGACTTGGAAAAAGCGTATGACAAAGTCCCTAGGGAGGTTCTTTAGAGATGCTAGGAGGTGAGGAGGGTCCCTGTGGTGTATATTCATTAGATTAGGTACATGTACGAGGAGGCAAAGACTCGAGTAAGGACTGTGTGGGAGGGGATTTTGAGCATTTTCCAATCTTGACGGGGTTGCACCAAGGATCGACTCTTAGTTCCTTTTATTTTCCGTGGTAATGGATGTGTTGACATAGACTATTCAAGGTGAGGTGCCATGGTGTATGCTTTTGTGGATGACGTAGTCTTGATTGATAAGTCACGTCGAAGTGTTAATGATAAGTTGGAGGTTTGGAGACCAACCCTAGAAGCTAAAGGTTTCAGGTTGAGTAGGACCAAGATAAATAACTTGGAGTGCAAGTTTAATGAATTGAGGCAAGAGAATGAGGTGGTAGTGAAGTTGGAGTCTCAGGTGGTTTGTAAGAGGGATAGTTTTAAGTACCTTAGGTCCATGATTCAGGGGAATGGAGAGATTGATGAGGATCTCTCTCATCGTTGGGGAAATTTGGTTGAAATAGCGGCTTACCTCAATAATTTTATATGATAATAAGGCGCCACCCAAGCTTAAAGGAAAATTCTATAGAGTTGCAGTCTGGTCGGCCATGTTGTATGAGCAGAGCGCTGGTCAGTTAAGAATTCTCACATGCAGAAGTTGAAGGTGGCAGAAATGAAAATGTTATGCTGGATATGTAGTTTCACAAGGGCTGACAGAGTTAAGAATGAGATTATTCGGGAGAAGGTGAGAGTGGCGTCGGTGGAGGATAAGATTCGAGAAGTGAGGTTGAGATGGTTTGGGCATGTAATGAGAAGGGGCACGGATGCACCAGTCCGTAGGTGTGAGAGGTTGGCCTTGGATGGTTTCAAGCGAGGTAGGGGTAGACCGATGAAATACTGGAGAGAAGTGATTAGACGTGACATGTAGTAATTACGGCTCAATGAGGACATGACCCTCGATAGGAAGGTTTGGAGGAAGAGTATTAGGGTAGAGGGCTAAAGGGTATGGTCAAGTCATAGGCTGTAGTTAGAAGAGTTTGGTGTAGCTTGGTTGGTAGTGCTAGATTTGGGGGGAGTGGGGTGCCCTTTGTTGGTTAATGTATGTTTTTTTGTTGTTGTTTTATCGCTGTTTTTTTCATCATATTGCATGCTTGCGATGTTCGAATACGATCCTTTGTCTCAAGTCGGGTGTCTTTCAGAAACAACCTCTCTACTTCTTCGGAGGTAGTGGTATGGACTGCGTACATTCTACCCTCCCCAGACCCACTATGTGGGAATATACTGAGTTTGTTGTTGTTGCAAATAACAAAATATCTATAAAAAGGAAACAATGGACTTCTCAGATTTTTATCACCATTTCTATGGGCTATATATGACATCAGTTTAATTTATCATGTCATGTTTTTCTTTGTTTTGCATGAGAAATAACAATTTTAGAGGAGGGGAAGTATTTGTAGCTGTTGGAGTTTAGAATTTTATTAGCCTTCAGAATCAACTTCACTATTGCCTCTTCTTATGAGATTTTTAAAATATTTCAACACATTTTTTTAAAGCACAATTCTCATATATCATTGTACAGAAAATTATTAGACACATATTATTATCCTAGCATGTAAATTTTAGTTATAGTATCCACATATTCCTGAGTTTTTTCTACTTTACGTAGAGAGAGAATTGATATGTCTTTTATTTACGTATAATCTAAAGGTTTAGTTTAATTATTGTTGATTAATAATACTCCTATTGCGAGCAGGGTGAAATCTTTTAGCAAGAAATTTAAAAAGAAAGGATCTACAAGCAATCTGTCTTAAGAATATTTAAATCTTTTTCATGATAAATAGAAGTTAAAAAGGAATTACAACTTAAGAATTAAATTTAAGATTGAGTGATGACGTTCAGAATTCAAACAACAACAAATCCTAGAAGTGCAAATTAAAAAACACAAACTAATACTGTTGCCTATCATGTGATCAATATGTAGTCCTAATTCATCAGAAATGACAAATTAGAACGAGAAACTGAAAAAACAAAGTTTTCAATTAACCAAAATTTATTATTTTATTTGATAAATAAAATATAGCAATTGTTGCTTCATTTGATTTTTATTAAGGTCAAGTATTCTATTTGATTAAATTCATGATGATTATTACTTTTAAAAAATACAAAATCTTAATGTACATTCACAGATTATTAAGTAAAGGTTAAGATAGGTTAAGATAGAAGAGAAGAGTAGAAATCATTGATTGACTAATTTTTTGGAAGTTGTCATATTATTGATTTTCTGAAATTACACCTAATTCAAGTTATACTACCTTGATACTTTTTCATGTATTAGTACTATTTATTTTTTAAGTCTCTTTACACACCTATAAAAACTACTTTGAAACATTAATTAAGAAAATAGTAGCTTTCAACCATAATAAGTGCCATTTTGGCCTTTGACACACCCTTTAGAAGATAATAAGTTGAATTTTGTAAGGACATGATTTTTGAAGTTTATAAAGTATTTATTTCCTTGTGATTTAACCATTTTACCTCTCCTCGTTCTTGCTTTGTCGTATTTTCTTGGGATGGGGATGATTGACATGGTTCCCAATGTGACTCTATGTGGTTTGTGTGAGTTTGTGGTTTTTAGTGGTTATAAAGGCTCATTAGTTGACTTCGGTCAATGTATATTTTTCTACGCATCAGATGTCAAAATGGACAATGCTAGTAGATCCGGAACGTCAATTCTGGATTGGTATCATGGTTGGTCTGGTTTATGGCTTTTATATCTCATTTCGATCCTCAGTTTGAAAATTTGTGAAATTGGATCTTAGGGGTCAATTTTGTGAAAACGACATTTTTTAAAAAAATATGATATCGCTATTGAGTTTGGAGCATCGAATTTGATATGGTCACATAGTACATTTGTGTTCTCGGAATGTCGAATGAATCCTAAGGGGTCTGCGAGTTCTCCAAGTCTCTAGTTGGTGCACTGCTTAAGCAACATTTTGGTAACTTAAGTGACCTGGTAGACAATGGGGGATTTCGCTTAAGTGACTCTTGTGTCGCATAACTGATTGTTGGTTAAGCGACAATCGGGTCACTTATGTTGCACCTATGCAGCCAGTGGGTATCGTGTAAACGACACTTGGTAGCTTAAGCGACCCGATGATTACTTAAGTGATGTCTGGGTAGTATTTATACCCTCCTTTTCATGGTTTTCACCATTTTTTAGAATAGCGTGGGGGTTTTAATTTGTGAGAGATTTCTTCGATCTCAAGCTTGGGTAAGCTCCAAACTCCTATTTAAATTATTTTTCTACATTTCTTGTCGTTTAAACCTCATTAAAACTTGAATTTATAAATAAAATTTGAGATTTTTAGCCTGAAAAGCCTAAATCAGTAATACTCCAAAGTAAACACCAATTTCAACTCATTTTCACTTGATTTTTCTTTTGTGGTTTCCTTTAATCACAGGTAATATATTTTTCAATTAAAATTTTGATTTTATCTATCTTTTTTGAATAATCATTTCGAGGGTTCGTTTTGACCCTGACTCAAGATTTGACAATATAAGTATCGTTGATTTTGTTACCGTGTAGATTCTATATTTGTATGTTTTAGTTGATTTTGGATCCATTTTGAGGGACAAGCTTCGTGTTGAGGGCTTTTTGAATCGTTTTTGGCATTCGAGGTAAGTTTTAGCTTAACTTTCTTTAGACTAGTCTATACAGTTACCATAAGTGTAAAATCATGTTATGGATTTGGGAACTAATCATTGAAATTGCTATATTATTATTTTGTGCCCGTATGGGGGCCCAACTTATTGTTACTTGGTGATTATGAGACATTATTTGCTATGTATGACCATGTGAGATATATATATATATATATATATATGTTTGTATGTATATAATATATCCTGGTTGTATTCTTGTTAGTGGGTATATCCTAAATATGAATTTATGTTGTATCAATGACATTTTACTTGTGTATTTCACTTCAAGGTTTCTGGATTATGTTGGATCATGGATGGTTGGCTGATTTGAGTGGATTTTTGACTCACATGGATGGTATAATGGTTGAATATTGAAAATTCTAAGTTTTGTTGGTTGTGAGCATTATATCCTCATATCATATACATTGATGAAACTTTTGTACCACTGTTATAATATTGGCCTTTGTCTAACAGAAAATGTGAGATCTTTAAAAATCCACTATTGATAGATGTGCCAAAGAGATATTGTGGATATTGGATTGGTATTAGCTATTAGATATTGGATTGTATATGGGTTAACAAATCCTTCATGGGTCCTACCTCGGGAGCACAACTCGGTAGGTGTATACGAAGGTTGTGTGACAACCTCGTGCATCATATTATTATCTTCATTGAATTTCATACTTTTTGTGTATTCCATGTTGTACTTTTATTTTTTGTGGGTGATATTTATCTATTTATGCCTTTTTCTTGCACCTTAGTATATATGTATATTGTAGAACTATTAGTGGATATAATGTGGGCAACCGTTTGAGACATTTTTGAATTACTGGTGACGTGCCCATAATGTGTTTTTATATGCTTTATTTTCTTCTTTGCCCAGTCAACCTATGATACCTACTGAGTACAAGTGGATCATACTCATTCCTACTATGTTTTTTCAATGCAAATCTAGGTACGAGTGCATCGCACATTGCTTTTCAGGTGGTGCTTTGAGTAATATTTGAGCTAGCGATTGACCTCGGCATCTAGACTTGTCCTTCTATCTTTTATTATATAGACTATGTCTTATTTTATATTCAGAAATAGAGTTTGTTCCTTTTCTTATCTAGACTATCTCTTATTTTTTTCCTTTATCATGAGAATCTTTCATAACTTAAGTTCTAAATTAAGTTTCACTCTTTTATGCACTGATAGTGAGGACTAGATCTCATAAGGCTAAAGATGTGGTGCCATCATCCGAAGAGAGATTCTAGTCTAGTGGGCGAGTTACGGGTCGTGGATGAGCTCGAGGTAGAGGACAAGCATGAGGATGTAACTAGTCTATAGGTAGTACAAAGGGACTCTGCCTCGAGCCTTAAGTTGAGCATGTTGGATTTCTGAAGCCTACTCTTGTCCCATAGAGTTCTTCTACCTTAGTCTTGTTGAAGTTATTGATGTGTTTATTGACCTATTGAGAGGGTACTTCTTTAAGTTCACCTAGTGTTTCTCCAGCTACGAGTATTATACCTCCATCTGTGCTAGAGTTTGCCTTTGTTGTACCTTTGGTGCCGAGTACGGATCCTCTAGTGATACTGATATTTTGTTATGGAGCTCCACAGACTCTTAAGTGTTGTTTCTCCGTCAGCGCCAAAATTTGAGTATTTTATTTTGAGATCATGAGCTTAACCTTCATATATGTTACCTCCTTAGGTGGGATCTCAGCAAACTAGATTCACTATGCCTTCTAGTGTTGCGAGTATAGTCATGTCTTTTACGGATTAGAAATGTTTGAGAGGTTTACTCATTTAGATCCTCTCAAATTCAGTGGTGCTATAGGTGAGGATGCCTATGAGTTCTTGATTGTTTTTTGTGAGAAGTTTCATAATCATAGATTGCTTAAGTCGCATGTGATTGCTTGAACTACTTACTAGTTGAGAGATGAAACTAGGGATTGGTGGAGGTCTTTTGATAGTTTCAGACCTCTTGGTTCTCCATAAATGAAATGACATCAATTTGCTAAGGCCTTTTTAGATAGGTTTGTACACAATTTGAGGGATCAGATGAGAGATGAGTTTGATCACCTAGAGCAAGGCTTCATGACTATTGTGGAGTATGAGGAACATTTCTATGCCTTGTCTAGTTATTCTTTTGCTAGTATTGCCACTGAGCCAGAAAGATTCAAAATTTCTTGAAGAGGTTGGATGTTTCACTTCAGCTTACTACTGTCGAAATAGTAGTGTTAGGGGAATTATTTTAGATTAGAGAGGATCATACTTAGATTACTGAGTCTATTCTTTAAGCATCTTAGGGAGGCACCAAGAGGGTGCACCATCAGGGCGAGTTTAGAGGTCATAATCCTCGTGGTAGAGATTCTAGAGAATTCAATGGGTATCATAGTAGACTAGTACAAGAATCCTTTAAGGGTTCAAGTAGTGGTTCTTCTAGTTTAGAAACTTCAAGTGGTCATTCTAGACTAGCCGAACCTCCTCTATTGAGTAGGGCCACAGAGTTTGCTTGTGTATAATGAGGCTGGCCATTCGAACAAGGACTATTCCCCTCATGTTTTTAAAGTTATTCCTATTTCATTTGTGAGATATAAAGGTTCTACTAGAGCTGCGCTAGGCAGAAGTAGTAGTGCCCATGAGATGGTTGCTGGGCTACTAAACCAGATGGTGTTCGTGGATGATGTTGTGCTATATCCACCAAACCAGAGGCAGAGGCTTCGACGTTGTTATCACAAATATCTACCCTATTTGTTTCAAATCTGCATCTGTGTTATTTGATATTGGATCCACTTTTTACTATGTGTTTTTATTTTTTCTTCAGACTTTGATTCTTTTAGTGAGCCTCTTTCCATGCCTATTTGTGTATCCACCCTGTAGGAGACTTTTTAGTGGTGAATCAGGTGTACCGATCTTGTCTTGTGACCTTTGCTGGACGAAGACTTGGGTAGATCTGATTGTCTTAGATATGGTAGACTTTGCGTTTTCTTGGATATAGATTGGCTTAGTTCCTTATCATGCTGTCCTAGAATATTATACTAAGATTGTGAATTTAGCTCCATCGGATGTGCTAAGAATAGCTTATAAGGGTACACTTCATTCGGGTCCTAAGAGAGTTATATCTTTTCTTCAGGCTTATTATTTTTTAAGATAGGGTGTTTGTCTTATTTTTCCTATATCTGTGATACTACTATTACGTTCTTGCCTCATTTGGATTTTGTTCTTATTGTCTATGAGTTCATGGATGTGTTTCCTATGAATTTGCCAGTATACCTCCAGATAATGATAATGACTTCGCCATTGATGTTGAGCTGGGCACCAAGCCCATCTCTGTTTTTCCTTATAGGATGGCCCTAGCAGAGTTGAAAGAATTAAAGAATCGGTTGAAAGAGTTGTTGGATAAGGGATTTCTCTAACCTAGTTATCACTTTGAGGTGCACCTATCTTTTTTGTGAAGAAAAAAGATTATTCTATGCGTAAGTTTATTGATTATTGACAATTGAATAAGGTGATGGTTAAAAATATGTATTATCTTTCTCATATTGGTTATTTATTTAATCAGCTTCAGGATACGTTGGTATTTTTGAAGATTAACTTGAGATCCAGGTATCCCCGGTTGAGGATTAGATCTTTGAATATTTTGAAGACCACTTATTGGACTTGATATGATTATTATGAGTTCTTGGTCATATCCTTCAGGTTGACCAATACCCCATCCATGTTCATGGAGTTGACAAAGCGTGTATTTCTACCCTATCACAACTTTTCATTATTGTATTTATAAATGATATATTTGTTTATCGCCAAAGTGACGTCGATAATGAGGAGCATTTGCAAGCCTATCATGAGGAGAATTTGCGAATTGTACTGCAAGGATTTAGGGAGGAGAAGTTGTATGATAAGTTTTTTCAAATGTGAGTTTTGGTTGGAGTCTGTGTCATTCATGTGTCATGTGGTGACCAAGGATGGTATTATGTTGATATGGCCAAGATTGCAGTGTTTAGTGATTGCGCTAGGCCAACTTCCCTTACCAACATTTGTTTTTATTTTTGGTTTGGTAAGTTACTAGCAATATTTTTTAAGGGTTTTTTCTCTATTGCGGATTAGTTGACCAAGTTGACTCAGAAGAAGATCTCCTTTCAATGGCTCGATGCTTGTAAGGCGAGCTTTCCAATGCTCAAGGATTTGTCGACATCAGCTCCTATTTTGACTTTTCCCAAAGAGGGCATGGATTTTACAATCTTTTGTGATGCTTCAGGTGTTGGGTTAGGTGTTGTGTTGATGCAAGAGGGTAAGGTGATGCTTCTTGTTAGTTGATACCCCATGAGAATGATTACCCTACCCATGATTTGGAGATATACGCCGTTGTATTTTCTTTGAAGTTGTGGAGGAACTAATTATATAGAGTCTGTTGTGAGATCGTATTAGATCATTGTAGCTATTAGTATTTCTTCACCCAATGAGATCTTAATAGGAGGTATAGGCATTGTGTTGAGTTGCTTAAGGACTATGACCTTACTATTCTGTATCATTCGGGTAAGGCTACTATCATAGCGGATTCCTTGAGTCAGAAGTCACCAAAAATGGGTAGCTTGGTGCATCTTTTGTCCTAAGAGAGGCCTTTGAGCTTAAATATTAAGTCTTTGGCTAATCAGATGGTTAGGCTTGATATTTTGACACCTGGGCGCATTTGGGAATTTTTGGAGGCTAGGTATTCTTTGATGGATGAATTTGGGCTCATCAATTTGATGTTGTCGGGTTGAGAGTGATTTGGGATAAGGTGTTGAGTGGTAAGACTAAGGAAGACTCACGTGATCCAGAAGATGTTTTGAGGATTGGAGGCCGAGTTTGTGTTCTTAGAGTGGGTGATTAGAATACATTAGTTTTGGAAAAGGATCATTGTTCTAGATATTCAATCCATCTAAGAGTGACCAAGATGTATCATAATTTAAGAGAGCATTACTGGTGGGGTGGTATGAGGAAGATTTCATAGCTCGTTGCTTATATTGCTGGAAAGTGAAGGTCAAGTATTAGGGGCCTGGTGGTTTGCTTCAGATGTTACCCATTGTTGAGTGGAGATCACTATGTACTTTGTGACTAAGTTATCTCGTACTTCTCCTTGTTCTAGTAGTGTTTAGGTCATCGTGGATCGATTGACCAAATCTAATTATTTTATTTATGTTCAGGTTTATTTCAGTGCTGAGAGGTTGGCCATATCTATATTCATGAGTGTCACGACCTAAGGCTACCCCCAGGTAGCGACAACGGTGCTTACGGCCACAAGTGACCACAAGCTAACCCATGAGTTAGTATCTGCTATGAACATTGAGTAAAATAGAAATGCAACACATGTGCAGAAGATAAGGTGATAAGATATTGTAAATCTGAGTACTGAAATACGTAGCAATGACATGTCTAAAATATCTGATAAAATATTGGAAACTAAACTGTCTGTCTGAAATAATTGATAAAAACTAAAAGAACTGACTGACTATCTAACTGATTGTCCGAAAGCCTCTAAACATCTTGAGGAGTTGATAGGTCAAATCCCCAACTAACTCTGACTGACCAAACATAAGAAAATACTGAAATAACTGAGAAAACATATCATGTCCTCGTTGGATGAGGACTCACCACTACTGCTGTTGGGTAACGCTAAGCTGTCTATGAATGGTTGGGAAACTGAGCGTCCGAACCAATATTATAAGACAACATAGCACAAAGAAAAGTATGTGATCATTACTTTGAATGTACTGGGTATATGAGATAAGGACTGACTAAAATGTATGAGATAACTGATCATGAATGCATGAACATGTAATATTTGAGAATACAAGACTAAGAAAAACACATATTTTTGAGATAATCTGTAATCTGAAAAATTGAATTATGTTTAACCGAATAACTAAAAATCTGTATGCTTTGGACGAGCACACCTAAGCTGAGACATATTGAATACTGACTGAGACTGTGGGATCTGACTATAACCAATGTTCCCCAAATTGAGCTATCAGGGTCCAACCTATAACCCCAGTTCGAATGGTGTTGGTACCTTCTCAGGGGTACCAATGACTGACAATGTGGATCCACAAGGTTGATGTCCCAAAGGACGAGGTTTTCATGCTTCTACTGGTGAAAGACAACTCATAATCTATAGTGGCTCCATAGATCTTGAACCTAGGGACTTCTACTATTCACTTATGCCTCTACTGATGGGGGAGTCGTCATCCCTACGCTTACTCGGTGCTAAGTATTATTCCCAACTGAAGGACTTTGGTGTTATTATTTGTTTAACCTGATATGGTACTGTACTTGTACGTGCTCAGCATGAACATGACATTTTGAATATGATAATATAATCATGGTCTGACTAACTTATTACTTGCAAAATGGAAACCATGTAAAACATGTAGGTATTGGGTGTTCATAACCCACTAGCACTGAATAATTATAGAAATACGATATCAAACTAGAAATACTGTAGTATGTAATCTTGCTTCAAAACTAAAATCATAGAAATTTCATTAAATATATAAGAATCATGAACTTGATCATGGGAATGTCTTAAAATAAGGAAAACAGCATGGTTACGTTACAGAGATCATAACTTGATGCGACGTTCCATCACTCTGGCTGTCACTCCTTGGCAGACAGACAGCCTTTTGGTAAAATGGACATAACTTCTTACTCTGATATCGGATTAAGCCGAAATTGGTACAGTAGGAAAGCTAATTCAAATAATTAACTTTTGGAGGGTCTTGGGCCCAAATATTCATAGTATACAAAAAGTTATGCTTGTTTGAAAATAACTATAGGCATTTTCTTCATAAGAATTTAATTGCTAAGGAATGTTTTGACATTTCTATAAGGTAGGAGCTATTCGAGGACTTAATATATGTCCAAATCACTTATAAAACTATAAAAATATGATTTTTTTTATTTTTCATGAGCATGAAGCATGGTTTCAATATTGGTCTAGATTTTCGAGGTGTTATTATATCGCCCCCTTGGGGACATTTATCCTTGAATGAGACTGGTTAGACTGGAACTACCGATGAAACTAGGATCAGATGCTGAACATGCATGACTTGAAACATGATTACACAGCTGAGCCTGAGACATGATAAATGAACTGAACAAAGTTCGTGAATACATGTAATAACATGAGATTGGTTACATAGCTGAATTGAATAATGCGTTGACTTGGTCATTCTATCAACAATATGACGTGGAAAGAAATGGGTTAACTTAGTCATTCTATCAACAATAACCCAAATCAAATCATGCTGACGATGCGTACGAGACAATCCTATCATAAAGTCCATGTTCACCACTTCCCACTTCTAAGTAGGGATGTTGAGCTCTTGCAATGTACCCCTAGGCCTTTGGTGCTCAACTTTATCCTATTGACCATTTGAACACTTAGCTACAAACTCTACAATATCCTTCTTCATACCATTCCACCAATAGATTTCCCACAAGTCACGGTACATCATAGTGGCTCTGAGATGAATAGAATACTGCACATCATGTGCTTATGATAATATTCACCGCCTCAAACTATCAGCACACGTAACACATTACCTTCCCTGACATTGAAGCACACCATCTCCCCTTTAGGAGAAAACCTCAACTTTCATATCTTTAACCGCCTCCTTCAACTTAACCAAGTTGGGATCCTTATCATGCTTTTCTTTCACTTTGGCAACAAATGATGATTCTGAACCATTTTGAACCTATATACTACCTTTAGTTAAATCAACCAACCGAACAACTAATCTCGTAAGCTGATGAACCTCCCTAACTAACTTTTTCTTGTCTCCCTCAATGTGAGAAACACTACCCATGGACAATCTACTAAGGGTATTTGCCACTACATTGGCCTGGCCCTAATGATTTAACACACTTATATAATAATCTTTTATTCACTCAAGAAACCTTCTATGATGAAGATTCAGATACTTCTGTGTGAACACGTACTGTAAACTCTTATGGTCAGTGAACGCATCAACATGAACCCCATAAATGTAATGCCTCCAAATCATTAAGGTGAATACAAAAACTACCAACTCAAGATCATGGGTTGGATAATTCTTTTCATGGGGTTTAAGCTGCCTAGCGGCATAGGCTATAAACTTACCTCTCTATATTAATAAACAACCAAGACAATGTCTAGAAGAATCACAATACACTAAAAGCCCATCTATGCCATCTTGAAAAGCCAAGAGTGGAGCAGATGTGAGTTGAATCTTCAACTCCTACAAACTTTTCTCCCAGAAATGTGACCACTGAAATATAACCTTATTCTTTGTTAGCCTCGTCATAGGGTAAGAAATAGAAGAAAACCCCTCAAGAAACCACCTGCAATAGCCAGCCAAACCCAAGAAACTCCTAATATCTAATGGAGAGATGGGTCTGGGCTAGTTTCTCGCCACTTCGATCTTTTTAGAGTTAACTCTAATGCTATCACCAGAAATAATATGGCCAAGAAATGCTACTAATCTTAGCCAAAATTTGCACTTACTAAATTTGGCAAAAAAATGATGAGCTCTAAAGATCTGCATGGCGATTCTCAGATGGTCTGCATGATCATTCTCACTAAGGGAATAGACAAGGATTCATCAATAAAAACTATGCCAAACATTTCCAAATACTGCATAAACACCCTATTCATCAAGTACATGAACGTTGTAGGGGATTTCATTAGTCCAAAAGACATAACTAGAAATTTGAAGTAACTATACTGAGTTATGAAAGTTGTCTTCAGTATGCCACATTCTCAAACTCTTAAGCTGATGATAGCCAAATATGAGGTCTATATTAGAGAAATATCTGGAACCCCAAAGTTGGTTTAACAAGTCATCAAATCTGGGGAGTGGATACTTATTCTTTATTGTGACTTTATTCATCTGACGGTAAGTGATGCACATTTTGAGACAACCATCTTTATTATGCATGAACAAGACTGGAGTGCCCCATGGAGAGACCTAGTACTAATGAAACCCTTATCTAAGAGATATTTAAACTGTGATTTCAACTCCATAAGATCATCTTGATCCATTCTTTAAGGTAGAATAGAGATAGGCTGGGTATCTTTAAGGAGATCTATTCGAAAGTAAATTTCCTGCAAAGCGGATTGGTACGACTACTATTCATACTTCCTTGGGACTTAGAGCCTGGCGCCCTATCCCGACTATCTTACCTGAACTTAGGCACTGGTGCATTAGCTCAAGATGGAGCTGGGTTAAAAAATTTTGATAATACTGAGAATGGTTACCACCGTGTGATATTGACTAAGAAAAGTTGAAAGTACCTATTTTAGCCCTCTTATTCTCTCTCTCTTTTACCTTATATTTTTCCTTCTCAATCTGTTGAGAATGAACCATAGGTCTAGATAAGTCCATCTTCTTAATCAACATGGATGTCCTACACTCTTTGACTATACTATTAGCTACACTATGTACAAATTTACTCATTCTAGACCTATTGTCTTCCACCATAGTAGGAGCATACCTTGCTAACTAAGTGAACATAAGAGAGTACTCCATCACGTTTATACTACCTTTCTTCAAATTGATGAACTCCTGCACCTTAGTTTCCTTCAACTCTAATGGACAAAACCTATCTAAGAAAGTCATGGCAAACTCCTCCCACTCAATAAGCCCTGCCTCCATACCTTGGTCCTCATTCCATTGCTTAAACCAGGTGTGAGATACATCCTAAAACTGATTTGCAACAAACTCTGCCCTCTCACTTGAATTGACACCCATGATATTAGTCACCTTCTACACCATATCCAAAAAATCCAATGGATTATTCTCCGACTTTGATCCCTAAAATAAAAGAAGATTCATCTGAGTTAAATCCTGAATACTAGCTACAGCCGTTTTCATCACCGAATTGGCAGGAGAAACAACTTGCTGACTGTTTTGAGCAGCTACTAAATAGGACAAGGCTATGAAAGAAACTTTGAACTCGGTGAGAGAAACATGGTCGTTCAGGGGATCTTTTTGAATAGGTGTTGGTGCGGGCTAACCCTGTTCCTTCTTCCTTTATCTCTTCTGGGAGGTATTTTCTATAAATGGAAAGAAAGGATGAGTTATAAAAAAAATTAAATAGAGCTCATTCTCTCTCTCATGATATGAACACCCAAAGAAGGGAAACTTTCCTAAAAATGTCTCGTAGCCTCTTGTCCATAAGTGTGGTGTGCTTCACACCCATGCACAAGACTCTACTCAATACGACTTTCAGACACTCTAGGACATTTTAAAAATCTTAGGCTCTGATACTAAGTTTTTTCATGACCTGAGACTACCCCTTGGTAGCAGCAATGATACTTACGGCCACAAGTGATCATAAGCCAACCCATGAGCCAGTATCTATTGTGAGCATTGAATAAAATAGTAAAATAACACATGTTCAGATGATAAACTTAAAAGACACTATAAATCTAATTGTAGAAATATGTAGCAATGACATGTCTGAAATATTTGATAAAATACTTGAAACTAAATTATTTGTCTAAAACAAATGATAAAAACTAAAAGAACTAACTGACTTTCTAACTAATTATCCGAAAGCCTCTAAATATCATGAATAGTTGATGGGACAAACCCCCAACAAACTTCGACTGACTGAATATACGAAAATACTGAAATAACTAAGAAAAGATATCATGTCCTCAATGGATAAGGACTCACCACTACAACTATTAGGTAACACTGAGTTGTCTAAGAACGGTTGGGAAAATGAGCGTCCGAACCTATGTTATAAGACAACATAGCGCAAAAAAAGTATGAGATCAAAACTTTGAATGTATTGGTATGTGCAATAAGGACTGACTGAAATGCATGAGATAACTGAGAATGAATGCATGAGTATGTAATATCTGAGAATGCAAGAACAAGCACAAACATATTTCTAACATAATCTGTATTGTGAAAGACTAAATTCTACATAATTAAATAACTGAAAATTCGTATGCTTTGTCCAAGCAAACTTGAGTAGAGACATACTAAATACTGACTGGGACTGTGGGAGCTTACTACAACCAACATTCCTTAATTTGAGCTATTGGGGTCCAACCTGTAACCCCGGCTGGAAGGGTGTTGGTACCTTACTAGGGGGTACCAACTCAGGACTGACAATATAGATCTACAAGACTGATGTCCTGAAGAACGAGGGTTTCATGCCTCTATTGATGGGAGACCCCTCATAATCTATGGTGGCTCCGTATATCTGGAACCTAGGGAGTGCTACTAATGACTCATGCCTTTACTGATGTGAGAGTCTCTATCTCTCTATTCACTCGGTGCTTAGTGTTACTCCCAACTAAAGGACTTTGGTATTATTAGTTTTTTAACATGATATGGTACTGTACTTGTAAGTTCTCATCATGAACATGACATTCACAACATGTTAATTAAACCATGGTCTGACTGACTTATTACTTGAAAAATAGGAATCATGTAAAACACGTAGGTATCGGGTGTTCATAACCCGCCAGCACTGAATAATTATAAAAATATGATATCAAACTTGAAATACTATAGTATGTAATCGTGGTTCAAAAGTCAAAACATAGACATTTTATCAATCATATGAAAATCTTTAACTTCAGTATGGGAAAATATCATGGTTACATGAGTGAGATCATAAATTGATATATAATCATGAAATTAACTTGACTATAAAATGCAAGATTGAATCTCAAAGAATAATATATTCTAATTTCTCATGGAATCATTCTTGGACACTAACAGTGTCAACCTACTAAGGAAAACACATGAATTCAATCAACCTTGAACATAGAAAACTCCATAATAAGAGAAAATCCATACATTAGTATAAAGAAGGTTTTTGGGCTCCATGGGTGAAAGGGACCCATGGATGAACATCCCACATACCTGAATGTTGAAGAGTTGGATTAATTCTAGGTATTGAACTTGAATTTGATGAACCCTTGTTGGTTTCGGGGAGAAAAAAAATGCCCTTTTTTGCTTTATGATGGATGATTTTTGTGTTATGATAGGTTAGGGTAGTTTTTACTCTTGATAAATGTTATTTAGAGGGTGAAACAAAGTAGTTTTGCAGTTAAAAGTGTTGGAAAAGACCAAAAAAAACTTTTAAAACATCATGACTATGAAGAACTATCCTGGGTGATGGTTTGGGTGATGGACTGTCACTCCCGTGATTGGCCGTCACTCTAAACATTACAAATAGTCTAAATTTCAATCTCTCTACTCAAGGGTGATGTTCTGGCATGACGGGTGGTCGTTAATGCGATGGTCCGTCACTCTGGCCACCGCGCCTTGGCAGACAGACACCCGTTTGGTAAAAAAGCCATAACATTTTACTCCGATATGGGATTATGGAAAAATTTGTCTCGTTGGATAGTTAATTAAATTATCTATCTATTGGTGGGTTTCTAGCTTAAAAATCCTTAGTATACGAAAAGTTATTCTTTTTGAAGATAACTATAGTTATTTTCTTCTTAAGAATTTAATCGCTAAGGAATGTTTTGACTTTTCTACAAGGTAGTAGATATTTGAAGACTTGATATATCTCCTAATAACTTATAAAACTATCAAAACATTATTTTTTATTTTTCATGAGCTTGAAGCATGATTCTAATATTGATCTAGATTTTCAGGGTGTTATAGTGAAAATTGTGTGTCTTTATGGTGTACCAGTGTCTCTTATCTCAAATAGAGGTTCAGTATTAACATCTCACTTTTGGAAGAATTTTCAGAAGAAGTTGGGTACCCGGGTTGATCTTACTAAAATATTTTACCCTTAGACCGGTGTCATTCAGATCAGATGATTTATATTTTGGGGGTTATGCTTCGCGCTTGTGTTATAGACTTTGGAGGTCAGTAGGAGAAACATACAGTATTGGAAGAGTTGGTTTGAGGTGATTAAGATTAGACCTCGAGGTACGAATTTGCTTCGCAAGACTTTGGATAGAGTTTGGGTCATTCAGGATAGACTTTAAGCATACCAAAGTAGGCTGAATTGATATACGCATCAAAGAATTAATTCCTTGATATTTAACATTAATGATTAAGTTTTCCTTTTTGGTTTGCCCATGAAAGACAAGATGAGATTTAGGAAGAGGGGCAAGCTTAGCCTCAAGTATATTTAAACTTTTTAGATTCTTTGAACTATTGGGGATATGGCTTTTGAGTCAGCATTTACCCAAGATTTATAAGCTATTCATCAAGTTTTTCATGTTTCCTTTCTTTGATGATGCATTCCGAATGAGTCTTATGTCATTCATCAGGATTCAGTCCGGTTAGATAAGAGGTTGTCTTTTGTTGAGAAGTACGACTTCATTCTATCTAGGGATGTTAGGCGATTGTTGTTGGAACCCTTAAGGGTTGCACCATACAGAGAGGGACAAGGTCCCTCAAAGGCAATCTAAAGCTATTGAGCAGTAAGGCAACTAAGAGGTGCTGCAATACAGGAAGGTAAAAATACAGGATTTTTATGTGGAAATTCAGGAAGGAAAAAACCATGACTTGCCCTCACAAATACTAAAATAGTCCACTATAACTAAAATCTTGATTATAGACTCAACTGTGAACATAACTCTAGGCTTCTCCTACTTGCAATACCTCTATTGAAATCACACCTTGACACCTCTGCCAAGTTTCCTAAAAAACTAGTTAACTCTAACCAGCAATAAGCTTAGGCAACTTTATCTAAGCATATATCTCAATAAATAAAAACACTATTCTAATAACATGAGTAGTATAGTTACAAATAAGTACTCACTCAAGAACAATTTCTATTTAAGCATACATAATCAGCTAAGAACTTGAGCAGTGTTAAAATGTTGTTTTTACTGCCTCTCTTGATTCTTTGTATTTCTGAAATTCATTTGATGACTAGGCGTCTCTTTCCTTTTATAGTTGAGTGATTATTAGGGCTTAAAAGATCACTACATTGGCTGTTCAAATTAGTACAAAATAGCACCTGCAAGTTTGTTACACAAAAGGACAAAATTGTTCAGACAACACATGCCAGTTGTACTTTACCTTGCACATCCAAGGAACTGGTCCCTTGAAATTAGCTACTCATCATTAAAAATACATTTAGCACTTTCCCTTGTTTTTGATAATGACAAACCAAACATGCAACCTTAAAAATCAGTGCACATTCATCATATTTAATCAGTGTGATTACCACCTGAAGATCAATGGTACCCGTATAATCATGCTTTCTCCATCATCATGCAACACAGGAACCTAGTCCCTTATTGTCATTTGTAGCAAACAAATCTTGTTTGCTTCCCCTTGACACTGTGCCTTGTGATGCTTCCCCTTGTCAGTATGTATACACACAACAACACACCTGGTCCTACCTGGTTGTTACATAAGAAGTCAGTATTCCCCCTTTTATAATCATTCAAAGGATTAACAGTAAATTAAAAGTAAAGATAAGTGCAAGCTAATTAACTCTTGCCTACTAGGGCAACACTAACATGTAGAAAAAATTTAAAGTGAAGGGAACAAATAAAGATTCATTCACAATTAATCAGGATAAGTACCAATACAATATTCAAAAACGAAATTATAGAATTGTTATTTGCTAAGGACATAATAGAACAAAAGTCCTAAAATTGACACACTAGGACTTAGGTAAAAGGGGGCTTAGGAGAGAATGAATTTGGCAACACATCCATTCTTTCAACCGCAATAGCATGAGCATTAAAAAATTATTTAATGAGAGTTTTTACTTCAGTATTCAGTCTTTGTACTTCACCAGCTATTTCTGTGATTTTATCTTTGAGCTTTGCATTTTGTGCTGCAATCTCTTCAGTAGCAGCAAGTCCTTCTGAGGATAACTTCTGATCAGTTTCCTTTGCAGCTAACATGATACTCAACTCCTCTATTTCTTTGTTCAAGCTTTCCCTTCAATGCACTCATTCTCCACAAGGGTTGTCAAATAGAACGTTTGTTAGACTGTTCCTGGGTTTCCCTTATCCCAATTATTCTATAGTGATCAAATACCTTGTTTATAAAGTACCCATAAGGCATCCCATTCTTCCCTTCTTTCTCATATATTAATTTCATTATGTGCTCTATCATAAGAGCAGGTAAAATTATCAACTCAAATTTACTCAAATATTCTATCAGGAACAAGTCAATACCATAAGCATGGTCATCTTAGCAAAAGAACTTTGTTGATGAACTCAAATACTAGCCGAAACTCACTAATTAAGAACTTCTTTTTCACATCAGCTATTGAATTTCCACCCAATTATGAAACTTAACCATAAATTTAGTCGTAGGTTGCTCCTTCATAACATATTTTACTCCCATAACAAATATATCTAAAATATTTCCTAGAGCTACTTCATCTAGATGGATAGACTTTCCTAGCACCTAGGAATTCAATCTTAGCCCATTTTCTGAGAGGTCTATGGTATAGTAAAACTCTCTAAAATCATTTTCAAACACCATGGGAGCTGATTCTTAAAGTAGGTGAAGACTACCCCGATGCCTCACATACTCCATAAGTTCTATTATCCCTTGTTTTTAATAGATATTTTGATCAAACACTTTCCCAGTCAGAATTTTTTAGCTTTCCAAGACAGCATTCCTTTCTTTCCTAGGGAAAACCTTCTTTTCTTCCTCTTTTCTTCATCTCATCATGTTACCATGTCCCTTAGTTACTTCTTTCTTTTCACAAATATGTTCTTCTTTCCGCTTATGCCATGACTCTCAGACTTTGTATTAGAGGACTTGGTCCTTTCATCACCATGAAATTCTAGTTTTTCTTCTTATATGCAATAATAGTATTAGTATCACTAACCTTATCTTCTCCAACCTCTACTACTTAAATATTTGCCTTCTCTACTATGACAGCTTTCTTGATTCTTCTTCTTTTTGTGGTAGAAGACTTACTTTCCTTCATGTTATCTACTCGTAATTTTTGTTCATATTCCCTAGTGGAATAGGATCTTGTACCTTTCACACCAGTGCCAATCATTTTTTCTTTACTTTTACTGTCCTTCAGTCTATTCATTTTCAAAATCAAACGTTGTTCATCCTCAACCTCTTCATCTTCCTCACTTCCTCATTCCTAGTCTCTTTATTTTTTTCCCTTCCAGATTGCTCCTCAATACTTATAGAGCTTTCATTTTTATAACCAGCATATAGAAATAGATTCTCAACTCCCAAGTTTAGCTACTAAGAGGATCAAATATCTTTATAAGAATTTTATCATCACATAGTTGAGCAAAGATAGAATTTAACTCAGATCCACTAGAGGAACTAGGTACTGTTAGGTTTTCTAAATTTTTAGAACCTACTAATTCTTCAAGATGAATGGGAATTTATGAATCATTAGAGGAATCTAGTTCTTTTGAGGATGGAAAATTTCTTGTTGAGAAATATCTTGGTCAATTAGAGGGTTGAGGTCTTAATTTAAGTCTTCCAAGGCTAACTCAACATGAACTTTAATAAATGTAGGATTGCCAATAGGAAGTTTTTCACTTAGTGTTTTAGGGATTTCAAGATTAGGACTGATGGGTAAAGTACTTTGTGGCCCTTATAGAAGATCAACGGATAATTCTTTTATGGGGTTTGAAGAATTTGGGATTTCAACCATTTTGAACTTTAGAGGGAATCATAGATAACTGAATTATCTTCCACGGTTAGCATGGAAACATCTCCTTCCCTCTCATCTTCATCAGGTTCACTAGAAAAATATCCAAATGATATCATAGCTTGCTTTATTGCATACTCAGCTGTAGTTTACCTTTTTGACTTTTCATGGATCTGATCATTTTTTTGAATTTGGTAATTTCACATAAATGCTTTAATACTACCATTTTTGTGATAGCCTTTATTCTTACCATTTCTTTTGTCTAGCTGACCACCTATTTTATAGCTCTAACTATTCTTGTTTCCAAAAAGGCAACATCAGTGTCTTCTTCACCTAGGTCACATTCTAAACCCTTCAAGGTCATGAATCTCTCCCTTTTTGCTTATTTTCTTTCCTCCTCTAGTTCAGTTATATAATCAATGATGACCAGAACACTCTAGGTACACATCTTTTAGAGTTAACCTAGCTCTGATAGCAATTGTTAGAATCTTTGGGGGTTGCACCACACAGTAAGGACCAGGTCCCTTAAAGTAAATTTCAAGCGATAGAGCAGTAAGAAAACTAGTAGGTGGAAAATTTGAGGCAATGCAAAAATCTAAAAACACATAATTTTTTCGTGGAAACCCAGGAAAGAAAAAACCACGGCTAGCCCTCACAAGCACCAAAACAATCCACTATAACAAAACTCTTGATTATAGATACGACTGTGAATCCAAATCTTGGTTCCTTCTACTTGCAATACCTCTATTGCAAGCACACCTTGACACCTATACTATGTTTCCCTAAAAAAATGGTTAACTCTAACCAGCAACAAGTATAGGCAAGTCTACCTAAGCACATCTCTCAATAAATGAAAACACTACTCTTATAATAAGTAGTTTAGTTATAATTCAGTACTCACTCAAGAACAATTTTTGTTTAAGCATACATAATCAGCTAAGAACTTAAGTAGTGTTGAAATGGAATTTTTGCTGCCTCTTTTTAACTCTTTGTATTTTGCAAAAAATATTTGATGAAGAGGATTCTCTTTCCTTTTATAACTGAGTAATGATTAGGGCTTGAAAGATCATTGGACTAGTAGTCCTAATTAGTACAAATAGCACGAGTAAGTTTATTACACAAGAGGATAAAATTGTGCAGACAATGCATGCCAACTGTACTTTACCTTGCACATCTAGGGACCTGGTCCCTTGAAGTTAGCTGGTTATCATAAAAACTACATATAGCAGTTGTATTCTAGATATAATCGAGTGGTTAAGTTCTAAGGGAGACATCGACTTATAGATGCAACTACTTGGAAGGTCAAGTCTAATATTTGTTGTAGTTATCTCGAGCTTTTGGCTAATTTAGGTATTTTACTTGCCTTTAGTTTAAGGACAAACTAGATTCTTAGTGATGGATGATGTAATGACCTAATTTTTAGTAATATTTGTGAATTATTCATTTCTGTGATTTGATTATTTTATCCCTTCTCGTAGTTGCGTTGAAGTATTTTTGGGGTGTAGGAATAATTGGCACGATTGCCAATGTATTTCAGTGTGGTTTGTGATTTTTGGTGGTTATAAAGCCTAATTAGTTGAATTCATTCAACATTATTGTACTGTGGATTGAATGGCAAAACAAACGTCGCTAGTAGATCAAAAACATTAATACTAGGTTGGTAACATGGTTTGAATGATTTAATGGCTTGTATATTTCATTTCGATCCCGAGTTTGAAAAGTTGTAAAATTGGGTCTCGGGGGTTAATTTTGTGGAAAAGATATTTTTTCAAAAATTTGATATCACAATTGAGTTTGGAGTGTCGAATTTGGTAGGGTAGCATAATTCATTTGCACTCTTGAGATTCTAGATGAATCGCGAGGGGTCCACAGATACTTGGAGTTCTCTACGTCTCCGTCTAGTGCGCCACTTAAGCAATAATTTGCTTGCTTAAGCGACCTAGAAATCAGCTGGGGAATCTCTTTAAGTGACAGCTAGTTCGCTTATGTGACACCTGTGCAGCTGGTGGGTATCGCGTAAGTGAGAGCTGATTGCTTAAACCCTAGCTTTTTAAGTGACCAATGATTGCTTAATCGATTCTTAGTTGGTATTTATACACCTTTTTCATGATATTTCATCATTTTTTAGGCTTGGAGATTGGGATTTCGAGTTTTTGTATGAGTTCTTCCATTTTAAAGCTTGGGTAAGCTCTAAATCCTTATTTTAATAGCTTTCTTCGATTCTTGTCATTTAAACCTCATTAGAACTTGAATTTTAAAATAAATTTGGGAATTTTGGCTTTGATAGCCTAAATTAGTAATTCTTCAAATTAAAACCTAATTTCAATAAATTTTCACTATGATTTTCTTCTATGGCTTATTTTAATCATGACATATTTTTTTTTTTTTGACAAAAAATTCATTTTTACCCTTCTTTTTTTAAAGCCTATTTTATTGATCCGTTTTGACCACGATTCAAAATTAGGAAATATGGGTATCATTGGCTTTCTTTTGACGTGTAAATTCTATTTTTGTATATTCAAGTTGATTTTGGGTCCGTTCATGAGGAAAAAACTCTGTGTTAAAGGCTTTTTAGATTAGATTTTGGCATTCGAGTTAGGTTATGGCTTAACTTTCTTCAGACTAGGTTGGGTAGTTATTGTTGGTATAAAATCATGTTATGGGTGTGGGAACTAATTATGGAAATGACTTTATTATTGTTTTGTACCCGTGTAGGGACCCGTGTTATTGTTACTTGTGGTCTTGAGACATTATTTTCTATGTGTGACCGTGTGAGATCTTTTATACACACACACACACATATATATATACACACACATACACATATATATGTGTGTGTGTATGTATATATATTTTTGGTTCTATTCTTGTTGGTGGAAAAAGCCTAAATTGAAATTTATGTGGTATCAATGACATCAGACTTGTACATTTCACTTTATGGTTTTTGGATTATATAGGATCATGGATGGTTGGCTGATTTGAGTGGATTTTTGTCTCACATGGTTGTTATATTGGTTGGATATTGAAAATTTTCATTCTGGTTGGTTGTGAGTAGTACATTCTCTTATCATATGTATTCATTAAATATTGGTACCACCACAAAAATATTAACCTTTTTCCGACAAAAAATGTGACATATCTAAAAACCCTCTACTGATGGGTGTGTCAGAGAGGAGTTAGGGATATTGTATTGGTATTGGATATTGGATATTGGATGTTGGATTGTATATGGGTTGATGAACCACCCATGGAACCAATTTCGGAATCATAATTTGGTAGGTGTAAGCAGAGATTGTGTGGCAACCTCGTGCATCACATCATCTTCATTGTATTTCATACTTTGTGTATTATGTGTTCAAAGAGAAGGTAAAACCAAAACTTTTATCCAAAATTATATTATCGGTAATTAAAGAAAGCCATAGTAGGAAATCCAAGTGAAAATGGGTTGAAATTGGGGTTTAATTTGAAGAATTACTAATTTAGGCCCTCCGGTCCAAAATCTCCAAATTTTATTTTTAAATTCAAGTTTTAATGATGTTTAGATGTCAAGAATTGAATAAAAATAATTAAAATAGGAATTTGGAGCTTACCCATGATTAAAAATGGAAGAAATCACACAAAGGCTCAAAACCTCAAGCTCCAAATCTCAATAACAATGAAAAATCATGAAAAGGGGGTATAAATACCACCCAGGGATAACTTAAGCAACCAAGTGTTGCTTACGCTATACCTATAGATTTCCCAAGTATCGCGTAAGCGACCCGGCTGTCACTTAAGCTAAAGTCACTTACGCGATAAGGGAGTAGCTTGAGCGACATCCACTGCAGTCTTCTAGGTTGCTTAACAGACCAAAATGTCTCTTAAGTGGTGCACTAGCTGAATGGTGCACCAGCTGAGTGGTGCACCAGCTGGAGACTTGGAGAATTCTAAGTCTCCACGGATCCTCGGGATTTCAAAAAGCCAAGAATACAAATGAACTATGTTATCCTATCAAATTCAATGCTCCGGACTCAATAACGATATAAGATTTTCAAAAAAAACATCATTTTCACAAAGTTGACTGTCAAAATCCAATTACACAACTTTTCAAATTGAGAATCGAAATGAGATTTAAATACCGTAAAACCACACCAACCATGTTACTAGCTTAAAATTGGTGTTTCAGATCTGCTGGTGTAGTCCCGTTTTACCATACGATGCAAATAATAATAAAATTTATTGTAGCCAACTATTAAGCCTTTGTAAGCACCAAAAATAACAAACTCGCACAAAATACATTGAAATGCATAGAAAATCATGTCAATCATCTCCACACCCCCAAAATACCATAAAGTAACCACAAGGAGGGATAATATGGTCAAATTACACAGAGATGAATAATTTATTAAAATCACTAAAAATCAAGTCATTACACGACATATTGTGGATAACCCAAACGCATGATAAAAAGAACTCAAACATGACATCATACAGGAAGGATAAAACTAACCCCATCCTTAGATATTTGTTGATAAATAGTAGTAAGACGAGAGAAAGAATCCAAAAAAGTCACAAAATCATTATAACCCGATAAAGAAAGAGTAGGGGCAGGCCCCCATACATCAGAGTGAACTAACTCAAATAGTACACTACAATGACTCTCACTATAGGAATATTACTTTAGAATATGCTTAGCCCTCTTACATACGTAAGACTGCAACTCAGACACACCTGATTCAGATATACTAGGAACTAAGACTCACATCTTTGACACATGAAGATGCCCAAATCTGTTGTTGATAACCCAAATGCATGATAAAAAGAACTCAAACATGACATCATACACTATATATTTAACTTAAACATTATTAATTATCAAAATACAGAAACAGGTTGAATTAATAGAGCCTACTTCAAAGCAATCTTTGTATAAAACATTTCAAAGTATTTAACTTAAATAATCAACTTAAACATATAGCTAATTTAATCATAATATAAAATCAAATTGAATAAGCATAACCTACATCAAAGTAATTCGTTGTATAAACATCTCATGTTAACAAGAAAAAAGACCGCATATGATGAGGGAATAGGCCGAGTGTACATATCTCCCCTTTATATTTCATTACAATTATTACATGATCAATTTTCCATCAAGAGGAAAAATCCTCACAACAAAAAAATAGACAAAGCTTATAAATTCTTCACTGAAATTTATTCCCAAAATTAATGGAACTAATATGATACATTTATTGAATAAGGGTAAACCAACTCTACTATTTGAATAACTTAAAGAATTTGTTATGAATAATTCGAACAAACAAATGAAAAAACTTCTTAGTATCCCATGGTCAGTCCAGTAGTTATATTCATTAAAGCATGATTACACTTAGAGATAATTACAACAAACTCAAAGGAAATAGCCCAAGTAATTGTAGAATATTCACAAAATAGATTAATGAGACAAGTCTATTCCATAAGTCATTATCTCAAGTTAATAGTGAAAATTCATTGGACAGATTCTTATAATGAACTATTTGTGATATAACAAAACACCGAACAACATAGTTAAAGCTGAAACATGCTACCACATGTTGAATTTCAACACATACATAAAGCCTAAACACAGTGAAAAATAAATAGGAACGTAACTCGAGCCATCATTGTTCAAGTGTAAGAAGAAAGAAAACTTTAGAGAAAATTTCTAAAACAAATGAAAAGAGAATTTCTAACAAAGCTTAAGAGTCTTCTAGCCTATGCCTATCAAAAGCATGCCAATTTTATGGAGTTACAAAAATATTTATATGTAGGTTAGAGACTCTTAGGGATATATATAAGTTTAATCTTAGAGACTTTTATAGTTATTTCTTTGCCATCAAAGAAATACTATATACACATAACTTGGAGAAAAAATAATTTACTAATTTATTACTTTATGTGCTTAATACATAATATTATACGTAATATTTTTACAACTAACTCTTTGGACTAAATAGGTATTTTGCCTGACTTACTTCGTGAAGTTTCTCCACTATATAAAAACTCACTTATCAACATCTTTATCCACTTAAATTTGATTTTTCTATAGCAATGATTTGGTTAGTTTTTTATTGACAGTAACTCCTGGATGAGATGTATTTTGAGCATTTTTCCTCGAAAGATGTGGCAGAACAATGTAATTATACTCCTATACTATTATGCAAAATGAATTTGTTTTTTCATAGTCACATTTCGTTTTACTCATTACACGAATGTATTTCATAGAATATATATCGTTTGAATGAGTCTACACAAAGTAACATGGAACATATGTGCAACGCACATGCCCAGAACTAGTATACATATAAGCCCCCATACGCGAAACATGATACTAATAAAGTACGATCTCACAATTAAATTTTCAATCCATAGCATACTTTACATGTAAAATATAATCTACACATTACAAGGAGTTCAACAATATCTACATTTGCAATTTTTACTTTGGGCCTACAAATAGTTCAAAATTCGGATCAAAATTAAAAAAAGGTAAATTTGATTTTTATAAGAACCATTATCTTCATATCATGAGGAGTATAAATCAAAATATCCACTGAAATGAGTTGAAATTGGACTTTAAATCGAAGAAAAATTAATTTTATACTTTACAAGGTAAAAGCCTCAAAATTAAAGTTTGAAATCAAGGATTTAAATTTGTTTTAAAGGTAAAATTAATAGGAAATGATGAAAATAGGAGTTTAGAGCTTACTCAACCAGGATTGAGAAAAATCTAATCTAATAATGATGAAAATGAGGCTTTGGTCAAGAAAACTAATTTAAAACCGCCCAGCTAATTACTCTAAGAGAATGTGAGCCCTAGACTGCAAACACAATGACCAATCTAACTCGATTCCTGCAATCATGGCTGGAATATCCCGAATGCGATGAAGGCCAACCCTGACCCAAACCAAAATACCCTTTGTGAACGCAACTATGACTCTACGATCATGATGAAAAACAAAGATGATCTTCACGAACAAGATTTCTAATTTGCGTTCGCAATGAAGAGCATTTTCCTTCTCCGCGATCGTGACCAAGGGCTAATGAATGCAGATAAGGACTTATCCTTGCACCAGAAACGACAACTGTTGGAATATTTAACTAAAGAAGATATAAAAATAATAACAAAAAAAGAATATTTAAATGAAGAAGAAACAGATCAAAAAATAATATTTGATAGTCATATATTTGATGAAATAAAAGGAATTTTACACAAGTATGGGATAAAATATTGACAATAGAAGAAATCTATAATTATGAGCTAACATCAAAAGATATACTTTTAGGAATGTCATTTTTAGATAAATTATACTCATATATAATAACTAGAACGGATTGGTGGTTTACAACACCATGTAAACAGAAAGTAAGAGCAAAAAGAGTTACTAATAAAATAAGAAAGAAAACTGATTGGTAAAAGGAAGTGAAAAAATTACACAAAAATTATAAAAACTATAATTGTATCAGATCCTATGTTCTTTAAAGTTACGGAAGTAGTATATATTTGGATTAATTTATTATTTGATTAATTTATTAATTATGACTTATTTGATAAAACTAGATTTAGATATTCCCCAAAATATTATTTAGATGAATAACGTATAAAACTTACCAAAATATAAAGAATTAAAGCAAATAATATCTAAAAAACGTAAAGAATTAAAAATAAGGATAGAAAGACTACAATATAACATAATTGCCGGAGTTAGTAAAAACTCAATAAATGCACAAAAAGAAGAAATATCAAATTTAGAATCAACAATAG